>NC_086445.1:781474662-781775287 GCF_028390025.1 Pseudophryne corroboree | reverse complement strand
TAGACTTGATTGAGGTACTGTTTCCCCGGTACCAAATACCATCTAGGTTCCATTTCTCTAGGCAGGCGATACCAAAAATGTACACAGACCTCAGAAAAAGACTCACCAGTGTCCTAAAAAATGCAGTTGTACCCAATGTCCACTTAACCACGGACATGTGGACAAGTGGAGCAGGGCAGACTCAGGACTATATGACAGTGACAGCCCACTGGGTAGATGTATTGACTCCCGCCGCAAGAACAGCAGCGGCGGCACCAGTAGCAGCATCTCGCAAACGCCAACTCTTTCCTAGGCAGGCTACGCTTTGTATCACCGCTTTCCAGAATACGCACACAGCTGAAAACCTCTTACGGCAACTGAGGAAGATCATCGCAGAATGGCTTGCCCCAATTGGACTCTCCTGTGGATTTGTGGCATCGGACAACGCCAGCAATATTGTGCGTGCATTATATCTGGGCAAATTCCAGCACGTCCCATGTTTTGCACATACCTTGAATTTGGTGGTGCAGAATTATTTAAAAAACGACAGGGGCGTGCAAGAGATGCTGTCGGTGGCCAGAAGAATTGCGGGACACTTTCGGCGTACAGGCACCACGTACAGAAGACTGGAGCAACACCAAAAACGCCTGAACCTGCCCTGCCATCATCTGAAGCAAGAAGTGGTAACGAGGTGGAATTCAACCCTCTATATGCTTCAGAGGATGGAGGAGCAGCAAAAGGCCATTCAAGCCTAAACATCTGCCCACGATATAGGAGGTGGAATGCACCTGTCTCAAGCGCAGTGGAGAATGATTTCAACGTTGTGCAAGGTTCTGCAACCTTTTGAACTTGCCACACGTGAAGTCAGTTCAGACACTGCCAGCCTGAGTCAGGTCATTCCCCTCATCAGGCTTTTGCAGAAGAAGCTGGAGGCATTGAAGGAGGAGCTAAAACAGAGCGATTCCGCTAGGCATGTGGGACTTGTGGATGGAGCCCTTCATTCGCTTAACCAGGATTCACGGGTGGTCAATCTGTTGAAATCAGAGCACTACATTTTGGCCACCGTGCTCGATCCTAGATTTAAAACCTACGTTGGATCTCTCTTTCCGGCAGACACAAGTCTGCAGGGGTTCAAAGAACTGCTGGTGAGAAAATTGTCAAGTCAAGCGGAACGCGACCTGTCAACATCTCCTTCTTCACATTCTCCCGCAACTGGGGGTGCGAGGAAAAGGCTACGAATTCCGAGCCCACCCGCTGGCGGTGATGCAGGGCAGTCTGGAGCGACTGCTTATGCTGACATCTTGTCCGGACTGAAGGACCTGCCAACGATTACTGACATGTCGTCTACTGTCACTGCATATGATTCTCTCCCCATTGAAAGAATGGTGGAGGATTATATGAGTGACCGCATCCAAGTAGGCACGTCAGACAGTCCGTACGTATACTGGCAGGAAAAAGAGGCAATTTGGAGGCCCTTGCACAAACTGGCTTTATTCTACCTAAGTTGCCCTCCCACAAGTGTGTACTCCGAAAGAGTGTTTAGTGCCGCCGCTCACCTTGTCAGCAATCGGCGTACGAGGTTACTTCCAGAAAATGTGGAGAAGATGATGTTCATTAAAATGAATTATAATCAATTCCTCCGTGGAGACATTCACCAGCAGCAATTGCCTCCAGAAAGTACACAGGGAGCTGTGATGGTGGATTCCAGTGGGGACGAATTGATAATCTGTGAGGAGGGGGATGTACACGGTGATGAATCGGAGGATGATGATGAGGTGGACATCTTGCCTCTGTAGAGCCAGTTTGTGCAAGGAGAGATTAATTGCTTCTTTTTTGGTGGGGGTCCAAACCAACCCGTCATTTCAGTCACAGTCGTGTGGCAGACCCTGTCACTGAAATCATGGGTTGGTTAAAGTGTGCATATCCTGTTTATACAACATAAGGGTGGGTGGGAGGGCCCATGGACAATTCCATCTTGCACCTCTTTTTTCTTTCATTTTTCTTTGCATCATGTGCTGTTTGGGGACTATTTTGTGAAGTGCCATCCTGTCTGACACTGCAGTGCCACTCCTAGATGGGCTAGGTGTTTGTGTCGGCCACTTGGGTCGCTGAGCTTAGTCACACAGCTACCTCATTGCGCCTCTTTTTTTCTTTGCGTCATGTGCTGTTTGGGGAGTGTTTTTTGGAAGGGCCATCCTGCGTGACACTGCAGTGACACTCCTAGATGGGCCAGGTGTTTGTGTCGGCCACTTGGGTCGCTGAGCTTAGTCACACAGCTACCTCATTGCGCCTCTTTTTTTCTTTGCGTCATGTGCTGTTTGGGGAGTGTTTTTTGGAAAGGCCATCCTGCGTGACACTGCAGTGCCACTCCTAGATGGGCCAGGTGTTTGTGTCGGCCACTTGGGTCGCTGAGCTTAGTCACACAGCTACCTCATTGCGCCTCTTTTTTTCTTTGCGTCATGTGCTGTTTGGGGAGTGTTTTTTGGAAGGGCCATCCTGCGTGACACTGCAGTGCCACTCCTAGATGGGCCAGGTGTTTGTGTCGGCCACTTGGGTCGCTGAGCTTAGTCATCCAGCGACCTTGGTGCAAATTTTAGGACTAAAAATAATATTGTGAGGTGTGAGGTGTTCAGAATAGACTGAAAATGAGTGTAAATTATGGTTATTGAGGTTAATAATACTATGGGATCAAAATGACCCCCAAATTCAATGATTTAAGCTGTTTTTTAGGGTTTTTTGAGAAAAACACCCGAATCCAAAACACACCCGAATCCGACAAAAAAAATTCGGTGAGGTTTTGCCAAAATGCGTTCGAACCCAAAACACGGCCGCGGAACCGAACCCAAAACCAAAACACAAAACCCGAAAAATTTCCGGTGCACCTCTCTAATTTGAGACAACAAAAGATGCCATGACTGGTAATTGATTATACAGTAAGGCGCAGGTAGCGTAGCCTAGCAGTCTAGCACCCTATATATACATGAGTGAGAATATTGCTGGCATTTGATATCAGTATAATAAACGAATATTCTTACATACTGACAGTCACCACAAATGGAATTAACCACGCAGACACACTGGTGAAAATAACAGTGCAATTAAATATGTGTGTAAAAAGTGAGTGCTTTCTTGTACATCAATAAGGACTACAGTAAAGACATATATTTTCACAAACAATCAAGTTTTATTGAAATTAAACACCAGTAATAATTTATTTCCAACAATAAGTATTTGATTCAAATTGATTGGAGAATCACAGGTGATTGCTGAATAGAAATATTGAAAATCAGCAGGGTCACAAATAATACATTTCATAATAGCAGCAGGGGCCATTGAGCCCTTATTAAAGAGAAATCTTCGTCACAGCAGCAGCAGTCTCTGTGGAGAATAATAGATTTTAATTTCACTATCTCTAACTTTAATTTTCACCTTTTTTATATTTCATATGGCTAAAAATTTATTTTAATTACACTAATAAAAGTTATATATTAATGTATGATTTATTTGAATCTCGGTGCACCCTATAAAAAGGCCTCTTTCTCTGTGTGTTTGTACTGTAGTCTCCCAGGCCAGGGGTAGCACTCCCGGACGAGAATAATGTGTGTTGTTCACACTAAAAATAAGTCATAAGGGAAGGAGAATAACTATCTGGAAAAATCTTGGCTGATGCGGGAATATTTTTGCTCTATACAGTTGCAAGGTGTGCCGCAGAGCTAAAGCAGCTTCCTGCACCTTCAGAGTGAACTGTTGGCCCGGTTCTTCTTAAAGGATCAGTCGTGCTCCACCGTGACGTATGCCTTGAAGACAGTGTCGGACTGGGGAATGTAGGGCCCACCGGGGAAATGCAGTGGTAGGGGCCCATGTTAGCTGTGTGGCCAGTCTGCAGAGGGGGTGTGGCCAGCAACCTCATAGGTCTGACTAACCATTAGAGAGTGCAACGTCTGGGCCCCTTCATAAATATATACAGTAAATTCATCTGCTGCATGCATGATAATGTACCAGATTAACAACAGATTAATAACAGCAATGCACTGTAGAGAATACAATATAGTCCTGTATTGGTAACATATGTATAATGTATAATTCAAGTGCACAGTCTGGAACCTGATCCTTAGAGCATGAGGTGGGCCCCCACTGGCCCACCGGTGGTTTCCCCTGTACCCCTGTGGGCCAGTCCAAGCCTGCTTGAAGACGCGGTGGTGTGATATCATAGGTCACGGCCGCCGCTTCTCACCACCCAGCCAGCCGACACACCTGCACACACATCCTGCCTGCATACAAAGCTATCCTTGCCCACCCACATCCACACCTGCCCGACTGCCCACTGCTCAATATTTGCAGCACTCCACTATGAACAACCCCCACCACTGAGGGACAGGGAGGACGACAGCTGACCGGTAGGGGCTAATATTTGTTATTTTTTTTTCTCCTGTGGGGAACAATAGGATTTATGAGGGGAACAATGTGAATAATTCAGGTGGGGAGCAATAGGATTTATGTAGGGGGCAATATGATTTATGTGGGGAGCAATGTGATTGTTTTTTCTGTGCAGGCCAATGCAGTGGTGTAAGTTCGCCCCAGTCGCCCGGAGGCATGATAAATGTTGGTGCCCCCCCTACATACTGTATACACACACACCCTTCATATGTAGCTATCCGGCACTCATGTTGAACAGTATTAGCGTGCTCAGGTGCCTTTCCCAATAGTAATATAGATACACATACAAAGTGGACGGCACTCCAAGTCAGTCATCACAATAAAATAGACACCAGCATACCTTTATAGCACACCTACAGTACTCCCTCACCCACCAGCGTGTCACAATGTAGATGCTTTGGCGCAGCAGTGTGCTGATATACAGTATATACTGTATATAAAAAACACACAAACGCCACTTTCACTTAAACACACACACGCCTCTCACACTCATGCCTCTCACACACACGCCTCTCACTTACACAAACATCTCTCACTTACACATGCTTCCTTCACTTAAACTCACACACACGCCTCCTTCATTTAAACTCACACACACACGCTTTCTTCACTTAAACACACAAACATGCCTCTTTCACTTACACACACACACACACACACACACACACACACACATATACCTCTCTCACACATACACACACACACCTCTTTCACTTAAAAACACACACAAACAAAAACAAACATGCTTCCTACACACACACACACACACACACACACACACACACACACACACACACACCTCACTTAAACATGCACACATAAAACACAGTGCTGCCAACATTTATTAAAGACCCCCTAGCACCCCTCCCCTTTCTAACTACACACACCTCCACAGTGCAGCTTGAGGCAAGTGCTGCCAGTGCCTACCTGCTGCTATCAGCCCAATGGAGGAACAGAGAGCATCACTCGGCCAGCTCATTTGGAAGGGCCTGACAGGAGCCGTGTTCTGGAGCTCCCCCTAGCTTTAGCCACAGCCAGCTCTCTGTATATACTAGGAGGCAGCTTCCGTGTCACTAACACGAAAGCTCCTCGCAGCAAACGATATTCAGGGTCAGGCAGCGGGAGACATTGGAGGAGATCTGCCCCCTTGAGTTCAGGAGCCCGGCGGCAGCCGACTCCACTGCCTCCCAGAGTTCCGCCCCTGGGCCAATGTATGTGTAGATTTTTTTTTACTATGGGGAACTGATGTGTGCTTTGGCAGTTTTAAAATATTGGGGGTAATTCCAAGTTGATCGCAGCAGGAAATGTTTTAGCAGTTGGCCAAAACCATGTGCACTGCAGGGGGGACAGATATAACATGTGCAGAGAGAGTTAGATTTGGGTGGGTTATTTTGTTTCTGTGCAGGGTAAATACTGGCTGCTTTATTTTTACACTGCAATTTAGATTGCAGATTAAACTCACCACACCCAAATCTATCTCTCTCTGCACATGTTATATCTGCCCCCCCTGCAGTGCACATGGTTTTGCCCAACTGCTAAAAAATATCCTGCTGCGATCAACTTGGAATTACCCCCATTGTTCGGTGTGCCGCAAGTAAAAAAAGGTTGAAAATCACTGCATTAGAGAGTGCAACATCTAGGCCCCTTTATTAAATTCAGCTGCTGCATGCATGATAATGTACTAGATTAATAAGAGCAATGCACTGTAGAAAATACACCATAGTCCAGTATAAGGTAACATATGTATAATGTATAATTCAAGTGCACAGTCTGGAACCTGATCCTTAGAGCAGGAGGTGGGCCCCCAGGCAGTGGGGCCCACCGGTGGTTTCCCCTGTACCCCCGTGGGCCAGTCCAAGCCTGCACCAGTGGCCACCCCCCGACTTGCACTCCAGGCATCAAACATAGTAAGACCGGTATCCGGACTCCAGGTCGACAACAAAAAGGTCGACACACCTTAGGTTGATGCCAATTGGTCGACACACCTTAGGTCGACATGGACAAAAGGTCGACATGGCCAAAAGGTCGACAGGAACAAGGTCGACATGGAAAAAGGTCGACATGAGTTTTTCACAATTTATTTCTTTTTTGGAACCTTTTCATACTTAACGATCCATGTGGACTACGATTGGAACGGTAATCTGTGCCGAGCGAAGCGGAGCGGAGCGAAGGCACCATGCCCGAAGCATGGCGAGCAAAGCGAGCCATGCGAGGGGATGCGGTGCACTAATTGGGGTTCCCGGTCACTCTACGAAGAAAACGACACCAAAAAAACATAAACATCATGTCGACCTTTTTACATGTCGACCTTGTTCCTGTTGACCTTTTGTCCATGTCGACCTTTTGTCCATGTCGACCTAAGGTGTGTCGATCAATTGGTGTCGACCTAAGGTGTGTCGACCTTTTTGTTGTCGACCTGGAGTCCCAGACCCGGTAAGACCAGAGGCTGACAACCCCACTAGCAACACTCTATCTGACGCATTAGGGGATATTCAATTGTTTGAAAAGTCAGTTGGGTGTCTGTTTTTCCCGGTCTATTAGGAAAAAACAGACACCCAACTGACTTTTCAAACAATTGAATACCCCCCATTGTCTGCTGTTCCAGTGACTTCTTGCAAATGGGACATTGTCTCCCCTACTGCTCCAAATGAACACACATCTACTGACTGAACCCTTGAAAGGTTTATTTTTATTCAATAGCATGCACCGATTCCTACCTGGCTGCTCGTTTAATTGCAAAAAAAGGTGAAATGTGCACTTTCACTCTTCAATAACTATATTCCACTAAACTTGATATCTACAGGCAATAAAACACCCTGCAATGTGCATCATTTTATTTTTACCAGTCTACCCCACATTTTTTTTTACCCCTTACTGCATTTTATATTGTCTTTTTCTTTTTTACATCTTTCCATTTCATTGTTGATTCACTGTGTTGTTTTATTGATTTATTTTGTTATATATGTAAAATATTTACAAAGATTTTAAATAATTTTTTATTATAACATTATATACAAATTAGATCCTTATTTGGATATTGAAATGTATTATCTGATACCACTCCCACTGTTTTCTGTCTTTTTACACAAGAATTTTCCTGTGACATTAGCATATTTTCGCACAGCAGCTATGACCAAAGATGAAGCTGCTGTGTGAACTGAATCCACCTCTGACTCAAGCCCAAGATCTGTGGTAGACACTGGCATACTGTAAATGAATAAGAGGCTTTCCTTTGCAGAGTTTCAATAGAAACTATCCGTTTCACCTGTTCATCACCCCATGGCACAGGAACTATATTTTATGACATTAGTTTTGACACAATATTAGGCAAGTTACATTTTTTATTTAAACTTTATTCCAAAGCAGCATTAGAAAAGGGTGTGCAAGTTATAGTTGTTCCAAACAGCTAACAAGTCTGAACTGTTAAGTATGGATTACAGTATTAGTTACTTCCAAAAGGCTTTTATATGCGCTGAGTGAATTGTCATTAAATGGTATATGATCCTTTATTATTCTTGACTTTGACAAAAATGTGTTAAATACAAAAGGTATCACAAAACTTCCCCTGGGCAGAATGGTATCACCTATAATTAACTTGTCTGGATTTTCTAGAACATAATTAGAAGTATTTAGCACTGTGCTATAATTTTTGGAATTTACTAAAATTAAAAAATTGTGCTTTAAAGTGAACCCAATAGTAATTTCCTACAAAAAAATCATCTCCATCACAAGTAGGGAAAACAACTCTGTCCCATTTTTTAAATCCTGTGATTAAGAATTAAAAATTCTCAATCCCTGCCAAGGATTGGATTAAACAAAAAACTATTATTATTATTATTATTATTATTATTATTATTATTATTATGTACATTTTTAAGGTCATACTGAGTGACTTACATATTGATCCACTATCTATAGTATAGTGTCTGCCATCGAGCTTCCCCTTCTGTCCTCTCTGACATGCATCTTCCCATCCTGTCCTCTCTGCCAGCCTTCTTCCCCTTCTGTCCTCTCCAACATCCATCTTCCCCTTCTGTCCACTCTGCTTTCCATATTTCACTCCAGTTCTCCCTGCCATCCATCTTCCCCTCCTGTCCTCCCTTCCATCTAACTCTCCCTCCTGTCCTCTCTGCCATCCTTCTTCCCCTTCTGTCCTCTCTGACATCCATCTTCCCCCTTCTGTACTGTCTGCCAGCCATCCATCTTCCCCTCTTGCCATCAATGCCATCCACCCCGCCCCCTCCTCCTAACATCTTTGCCATCCATCTTCCCCTCCTGTCCTTTATGCCAGCCATCCTCCCTTGTCCTTTTTTTCTTCAATTTTTCCTTCTGTCTTTCTCTCTGTGTGCCACCTGATAACCTTCCTCAATCTCCCTGCTTTTCTTTTCCCTCATCACCCCTAGCAACCATTTTCATTCTCCCACAGTGGTGGTCAGAAAGGGCTTCTCGTGCTAGATTTGTGCAGTAGAAGAGCTGGAGTCATGTGGTGAGGCTGCTCTCAGTCACTGATTTGCTGGTAGCATGCCACACAGTGATTATATCACCAGTGACTGAGAGCAACTGCATCATGGGACACTATATATTCTACAAGAATCTAGGAGAGCCTGCGAGGGCCACATAATGCAACCACAACCAAGAAGATAAGTATTTTTCCACTGCCACCAAACTAATTCACAGTGTGTTTTGAATCCTGTAATACCCAGTATTTAATGATCATAATCCCAGGTATTTTGGGGACTCAAAAACATCCAGGATCTTGGAATGGGCTTCCCAAATACTAAAACCCTTACAAAAAAAACCTCTCAATTTACATTATTACTTCTGTAATCCCTAGACAGGCATAGTTCAGTGGTGTATAAATGTGGAAATCCACTGACCACCTGGCACAGATAAGGCAGCCAGTGTTATTCTTCTTTGCGTTATCACAAATCATGTAATTACTCCCACAATGGCAAGTGTCAGTCAACCAGGCTACTTGTAAAAGAAAGAGTTAATATCACAACTGGAGAGTAAGGGAAGACACACACATCTATGGTGTTACAGCAGTAGATGTAAGAGGTTTTTATACCCTTTTGAATCAAACATTATTTCATATTAGAGCGTGCATGGAACTTTGCAAGGAATAATATCAAAGTAACGAACACCCTATAAATTGCATTTTATATTAGCAGCAGTGGGCAGTATTGCCTAAATTATTATTATTATTATTATTATTATTATTATTATTATTATTATTATCATCATTAATTATTATTATTATGCAAATAATTACTAATTTTTTAGGCTATTTTTCCATCCTTGAAAAAGGACAAGCAGCCACATTTCAATAGAGACATTGTAACATTGTATATTATATACTTGCCAAGCTCATGGGAATTGAAACTGAGCAACACTAAGAAAATATCTGAGGATATAAACCATAAAGACAAATTCCTGTTTCAACATGTCAGCATAAATCTGTACAAAACCCTTGTGAATTTAGCTCATCAATAATAGTCAATAACTTGATTTCAGATCTGTGTAAGTATCAGTGGCGGACCTTCACTTTTGGGTTTCTGAAGCTTGAACTGTTATGGAGGCCCCTTTGCAACCATCAACACTAGGGCAATGTCCAACAAGGTCCAAAAGGGCAGAGAATTGGGTGGAGTCCTTGAAAATGGGCCATACAGTAAGCCCCTTCTCACCAGTCTGTGTCTAAAGGAATAGGTCAGGCATGGTGAAAGAGTCTGCAGGGGCATATGTGGTGGGTGATGGGGTGAGAGAGTCTGTGAGGCAGATGTGGTGGGTGACAGGGTGAGAGTTAATGTCTACCTCTCACACCACTCACCACCTTCAATAAATACCTAACAGCACCCCCTTCAGTAATTATCGCACAGGCGCCACCCCCTTTAAATAATCATCTGTCAGAACCCCTGCTTCATTAATCACCTGACAGCACGCACTGATCATCTCCAGCAAAATTACCTTATTAGATGTCTCCTTGTACCATGCTCCTTCTCAACTTTCATTGCACCCAGCCTCCTTCCTAGGATGGGCTCTCTCAGGCTCCGCCATTTCTGGGAATGTCACAAAGAGAAGTTCTGCATGCTGCTGGGAATTGTAGATTAAAACCAATACAAGTTTCATGCTATTTACCAAGAGCAAATCATAGAGCTACACTACAACTCCCAGCAGCTCGCACGGTACGCGACGTGCATCCAAGCTGTAATAGCAGCTATGCTGTACTAAAAGCCTGGTTGTAATACTTCTATTGGTGACGGCTAATGTTTTTGCTTCATTAGTTTTATAGGAGATCTGCCCCGGTGAGGATAAAGAAATGATGAAACTGCTGATCTATAAGGCACAGAAACATGTAAGAGTAATTTTGTATTTGAGCTGATATGTAACATCTGCAAGCATGAGTACTGATGGCTATTGAATACATCAATTGGTAACTACAGTATAAAGACCTGGGTCTTAGGGTCTGATTCAGCCCTGCATGCAGTACAGAAATGGTCGCAACTGACATATATTTTCAGGACTGCTCATGTTCAAGTTCACAGTGTGCGTGTGCTGCAGTATTATTGCAAACCTGCTAACAGTGACCTGGATGATGCAGCATGATGGACGTTTGGGGAAGGAGATGGGGAGCATTCAACAAAATGGAGGCATGCCGAGGACAGTAGCTGCATGCTTGGATGTGGTTTCACTGAACCTAGAAGCATAGTTTTGCCAGACATCCTGAGTAACCTGAGGGTTACTCAGATGTCTGATGCTGCAACCGATGGTCACAATGTTGATCCAATGCTGCATCTTCAAATGCAGCAGAGGCTCACAAAAGCTGGCAGCGTATGTTTACAAGAGACATCCTGTGTCTTTCGTATATTTTCCCATTTGCATTCACCTCTGAATCAGGCCCTTAGTCAGAGATAAACTATAGCTACAGTATGCTAACTATAAATATATTGACTAATACATTTATATGGTTATCATTACAACTGCTTGGCAGGTAATATGTTGATCTCTGAAATATCTCTGGAAACACTTTGATAGGGGAGCTGGCAAACGCTATGGGGCTTGTCTACTAAAAACATGCACTAACTAGAAATCTGTACTGCCTTTGTTCATAATTTTTCAATCTGGGGCTCCAAAAGGAGTCATGGCATAAACCCTGCATCTCTGTGAGGGTTTACTAGAAGAAAGTCTTTAATTTAAATGGCGCTTGAGCAGACGTGATGTTTGAGCATGTAGAATATGTAAATGAGATGCACAGCAGCCAATTGATCCCAATTAAAGGACAATTTTTGAATTGTTTATTTGGGCCCCTTCTTTATAGTGTTGGCAGGGTAAACAACTATAATAATATGTGCGTCTAGTACACTCTAGCACTGAATCGTTTAAAACCAAAGAGTCTAACCTAATTAGTGACACAATTTGGCATTAATATCATACTCCCTTTTTAACAAGTTTAAAAATGGAGACCAAACAGGGGCGTTTTAACAGAGGAGAAAGCCCGTGTGCAACCGCCTCCCTCTGTGCCCCCTCCCCTGCAGCCGGCACCTAGTTACCGCAATATAGTCTGAGCACTAGAGGGGCACAGACTTTATTGTGCATGTGCAAATCTCCAGGTACATTGTGCGGCGGGCATTTTCCCAGAGATTTCCTTACTGTGCATGCACAAATTTTCTGGAAAATGTCCGCTGCACCATTTACCAGGAGATTTGTAATAGATGCTGCCACCGGTGGGCGACTCCAGAGAGATGAGTACTGAAAAAAATGTGTTCAGGGTGTGCAATGCGGGACCCCCCTGGACCCCGGGGGCCCGTGCGCACTGCGTACACTGCACCCATTATACATACGCCACTGAGTCCAAATTGTACACAGATACTGTAAGAAGGACTCTCTGATTCTGGATTCATCTGATTCATTGTGGTTGTATTTATTTACTAAGTGATTTAAAAAGTATTAATAATATATATACAACGTAAATAATTGATTCCAGCCTCCAAGGTAATGAAGATAATGATCTCTATACCCTTTCTTAGCTAAAGGAGGCACTTACTCTGACCATACCATCTGACCATCTGGACCACCTGGTCTTACTATATGAAATGTCTGCCTTCAATTTCAAAATCATTCAATAATTGATGGGTAAACAATGGTTTTGATGATTTGTGTATGGATGATTTCCATCTACCTATGGCTTGAATGGAAGATGAAAAGAGTGCAGCAGCAGCAGCATACTGTACATAGCAGCTCCTTTCCTCAAAGAATGTGTGTCATATTCCTGACTTTGTAAACCCAGACCAACTAAACAATGCTGACACTTGATAAGAAACATCAGCGTTGAACCTCCAGCTGGGCACAAGCCTACGTAAATAATACTGGAGAGCTGTTCTGGACACACCTCACCATAACTTTGAGTGTTAACCAACTACATCTTCCCAAAGGATCAGTTTTTGAAAAGACAAAGACTGCAGGTGTGAGGTTAAATAAGAAAGGAGAAAAAAGGAAAAGAAAAAAAAAACAGATGTAACAAAGAAAGAGACGGATATTGAATAAAAAGAGAAATGATACACTAGGGCACAGTGTTTGGATACCCATAGATAATTTCAGGTGGTACAGTGGGGCAGACTCTGATGTGACCAAAGGTGGATTAGCCATAGGGCTCTCAGAAAGGACCCCCGGTGGTCCGATGTGCATGTGGGGCCTATAGTTTGTTGACATGTAAGAGGTGGTGTTGCCGCCATAGTTAGAAGTAGTGATGTGCACCGGAAATTTGTTTGGGTTTTGTGTTTTGGTTTTGGATTCGGTTCCGCGGCCGTGTTTTGGATTCGGACGCGTTTTGGCAAAAATTCCCTGAAATTTTATTGTCAGATTCGGGTGTGTTTTGGATTCGAGTGTTTTTTTTACAAAACACCCTCAAAAACAGCTTAAATCATAGAATTTGGGGGTAACTTTGATCCCATAGTATTATTAACCTCAACAACCATAATTTCCACTCATTTCCAGTCTATTCTGAACACCTCACACCTCACAATATTATTTTTAGTCCTAAAATTTGCACCGAGGTCGCTGGATGACTAAGCTAAGCGACCCAAGAGGGCGGCACAAACACCTGGCCCATCTAGGAGTGGCACTGCAGTGTCAGACAGGATGGCATTTAAAAAAATAGGCCCCAAACAGCACATGATGCAAAGAAAAGAGAAAAAGAGGTGCACTGTGGTCGCTGGACGGCTAAGCTAAGCGACACACACACCTCAATATCATAGAAATTATTTGTTCTAATCAGTGGTATTATTGGTCCAAATCACTGGAAGAAAATGACAAAATCACTGGAATCATTTGGCAAGATCACTGTAATTAATAATTAATATAAATCACTGATATTAATTGGTAAAATCTCGCTATCGCCTGTCTAGTGAAGTGGAATCTAGATGGGATTTTGTACCGGGGACACAATAACTTCATCAATTGTCTAAATCCCAATGCACTAATGGCGGAAAACGGGCGCACAGCGCACTAATTATACTGAGAACTGATTATACTGATCAATCACTGATTATACTGAGCACTGATTTTACTGAGCACTGATGATACTACGGAGAACTGACACTGAGCAACGAGAACAGCACTGGACTATTGTACTGTAGTATACTGGTCACCACAATGCTGCACTGTAATACTATATATACTGCTCACAACAATGCAGCACAGAAATGGAATGGATACTTGCAGTGACACAGAGCTGCAAGATACAGCAATGGCCTACTGTACTATACAACTATATACTGTTGGTCACCAAAATGCTGCACTGTACTACTATATATACTGCTCACAAAAATGCAGCACAGAAATGGAATGGATACTTGCAGTGACACAGAGCTGCAAGATACAGCAATGGCCTACTGTACTGTACAACTATATACTGTTGGTCACCAAAATGCTGCACTGTACTACTATATATACTGCTCACAAAAATGCAGCACAGATATGGAATGGATACTTGCAGTGACACAGAGCTGCAAGATACAGCATTGGCCTACTGTACTGTACACCTATATACTGTTGGTCACCAAAATGCTGTACTGCACTACTATATATACTGCTCACAAAAATGCAGCACAGATATGGAATGGATACTTGCAGTGACAAAGAGCTGCAAGATACAGCAATGGCCTACTGTACTGTACAACTATATACTGTTGGTCACCAAAATGCTGCACTGTACTACTATATATACTGCTCACAAAAATGCAGCACAGATATGGAATGGATACTTGTAGTGACACAGAGCTGCAAGATACAGCAATGGCCTACTGTACTGTACAACTATATACTGTTGGTCACCAAAATGCTGCACTGTACTACTATATATACTGCTCACAAAAATGAAGCACAGATATGGAATGGATACTTGCAGTGACACAGAGCTGCAAGATACAGCAATGGCCTACTGTACTGTACAACTATATACTGTTGGTCACCAAAATGCAGCACACTGAGCACAGATATTTGCAGCACACTGAGCACAGATATGGAGCTTTTAAGGCAGAGAATGTAGATATTTGCAGCACACTGAGCACAGATATTTGCAGCACACTGAGCACAGATATGGAGCTTTTCAGGCAGAGAACGTAGCCACGTCCTCTCCGTTCAATCTCCAATGCACGAGTGAAAATGGCGGTGACGCGCAGCTCTTTATATAGAATACAAATCTCGTGAGAATCCGACAGCAGGATGATGACGTTCGGCCGCGTTCGGGTTAACCGAGCAAGGCGGAAAGATCCGAGGCTGCCTCGGACCCGTGTAATATAGGTGAAATTCGGGGGGGTTCGGATCTCGACGAACCGAACCCGCTCATCTCTAATATATCTATATATATATATATCTATATATATATATATATATATATATATATATATATATATATATATATATATATTTACCCAGGTCACCTCAGTCTCATCCCAGCTTTCACCCTATCCTGCCCTCCACTCTTATTAGTCCCAACTCCATCTCTGCTGCCCCCCGCCTCCATCACGCCTGACCTTCAGCCACTCTATCCGCTCAACTTGTGGGCGTTGAGGGGATAGAGTGGGAGCCATTGGAGGGGCGGTCAGTACCCTGGCATCCATGGCATGCACATTCAGGACACAGGACAGACCTTCAGAAATAGTATACAAATGAATATATATATACATACATAAGTGTACCTATACAGATTTTTCTGCATGGATGCCAGTTCTGTCCATCCGGATGAGCAGATAAATATAACGTTTTATTTTCTACACATGGTACACTGATCGTATACTACACTATGTAGCCTATAGTGATTGGACACCCCACTCCCCCCACGCATGCAAGCGAAATGGCGTCCTCCTATAGCAGACACATGTTTGTGAAGGAATAAAAGGGGTAGAGAGGCACTGCTTAGATTATTTGTTAATGAAATGGCTTGCTGGAAGGAGCTAACTGAATCTGAAAAGGGGATCATCAGAGGCTGCGCAATGTCATGTTTTCAGGGCGATGCTGGACTATTATACAGATGACTTGGTAACTCGTATAGACTGGCCAGCTCTTAACCCCACTGAGAACCTCTGGGACGAATTGAAGCGATGGGTGTCTTCTAGACCGACTCAGCTTTCTTCAGTGTCGCAGTTGGTCACTGTACGGCAAAATGGCAAAAAATACTGCCTGCTGTTGTCCAGGAACTTGTGGACAGTTTGCCAAGAAGAGTGTCTGCAGTAATCACTGCACGTGTTGGACCTACAAAGTAATGACATCAATAAAATCTTGTTGATCTATTTGCTGTCAGAGTCATAAGTGCTTCCATTATTTTGATATTTTTTTGCCTATTGAATGCATTTAGATTATTATGTATCAGTATAGTTTATAAACTGCATAATTAGATATTGTTGAAGTTTAATTTATTCTGTTTCAGCACTGTGGAGTAGAAGATTATTCTACCGAGGGTATTTTAGCAGATGGACACAGGATAATCACATAATTTGCAATATGTGTGTATGAGAACTGAGCTCAGTGGATCTGATAAAAGTCAAGATTTCTTTTGCTGTTGTGGCCGAGTGAGGTAGTCTAAAACTACAAGTGAGCAGCATAGCTGATCTCCCATGTGCATGGAGTGCAGTCATTTTCTATAACTGAGCAAAGTCGCATAACTAAGGGATTACTGGTGCTCATGAACTTACTGGAATAATGCTCCATTTTTATTTTATTAATCATCAGCAGATGTTTATATATTGTGTTTATTTTATACATGAATTAGTTTAATTTCACTAATAAAGTGCAGCAGACTCCATTTGCAAAGCATACTATTTTCATGTGAACGCTGCTGCATCTTTTACCACAGCAACATCTGCATCTTTTTTTGAGTATTGATATGCCCACTGGTAGTGGTGCAAATCAGTCCTACTGATTCTTTAGAAGCACCATTGGATGCAGCAAGGAAATTTGCACCAGCACTATGTTGGGTGCAGTTTCTCCATCTGAACATGGTGCATTCTGTGTTAGCAGTTTTATGTCTTTGGATGCAGTCACAGCGACATGCCCGTGACACACTCACACCTGCTTTGCCACCCCACTATTATCTATCAGGAATGCCCACTGAATTCCACAGACCGCACGTCTGATTCTGTTCTGCATCTCTGAGCGCTAACAATCGGGACAGTGTGACTCAGATGCATTTGCACTTATGCAGCTCAAGGTACACACCTCTGCACTCTCAGAAAGCGCTGAAAACTACAAATATGTGTAGGTGTCCAGCATTTATAGCTCTAGGCCATTTTATCATATATTAACCCTTTCACTGATGAGGATGGGGTAAACACATATATTCCTGAAGATAGCAGAAGACAAGCCCACTTGTTGGGGCGTATATACCCCCTAGACAGGATGGCACTCGCCAGGGGCATCGGCCTATGGGGGGTTGCCGTTCAGCGGTACCACTTGTGTCCTGAGTAACCGCCCTGTGGGCTGGCCAATAACCACTCCTCCCATCCTATCTTTCAGCTGGCCTGAATGACTGCAGTAACAGCCAATCAGCTGCAACCAGCCACCTCACTTTTTGATGACTGACAGCAGTGCAGACCAACAAGAAGCTGGCACTGCTGACAGAAGCTCTGTAAGTGGTGCCAGCTGCTGATTGGTTTTCACCCTCAGTATAATCATCAGCATAAGGAACACTGCAGTAACCACTATCCGCCACTTTCAGCTAACCGCCCCCAGCACATGGTGCCAATGTGGGGCAGCCAGCACACATTCTGCAGCAACTTGGAGAAATAAGTGTTTTTCACCCATGGCGCCCGGGAGGCAGTGTGACTGTGGGAACATGGCAGGGGTCTCCAGGCTGTACTTATGACAGGTGAGGTGAGCGCTGCGCCCTCCTCAAGCAGGTGCCAGCACATTGCAGGCTCTATGCATGGAGGACAAGGGGAGGAAATGGCAGTCATGGGTAGGAGTATGAGACCTGGACACCCGATGCTGGCTTGTGCCTTACACACATGTGTGACTCCTACTCTGCTCAGTGATTCTGCATCTGCAGAGCATCACATAACAGGGGGGCTGCCCCTGATAAGGAGTCTGCAGATCATTACATTATAGGAATAGGGCTACACCTGATATGGGATCTGCAAAGCATCACATCATAGGGAGAGGACTGCCCTGATATGGGGTCTGCAAAGTATCACCTCATAGGGAGAGGGCTGCTCCTGATATAGGGTCTGCAGAGCATCATATCACAAGGGAAGGGCTTCACCTGATATGGGGTCTGCAGAACATATGTATGTCTTTAAGGGGTACTACTTTGAGGAGTAATGTGTATAAGGGGTACTACTGTGTGGCGTAATGTGTATAAGGGGGTGCTACTGTGTTACATAATGTGTATAAGAGGTACTACTGTGTGGAAATCAACAATATCTAAATGGTCTAATGATTGTTTGAATATTCATCAGATATCAGGTCTTACTGGTAACAAGGATAAAATATTACAATATCTACATTCAGCACAGCTATAAGAAATTCATATACGAACAGTGCACAGAGCTTACATTGCTCATAAATATGGTACATACCATGGGAAACAGGGAAATGCCCGAAATGTCAAAATTTAAAGGCATTATTTTTTCATAATTTTTGGCATTTTCCTAAAATCCAAAGTTTTTGAAATAAACTTATAGTTTTTTTAATCACATTTTTGAGATACATCTTATAAATATCTTGGACCTGTACTGACTGTTAGAGAGCCAATTGGAAAAACAGTTATTTTAACTAAATGGATTGAACATTCTCCTCCTCTTCATGTTACATCTGCACTTTTGTAAACATTATATTTGGAAAGACAAGCTACGATTTCAGATATTGAGTCTGGAGTTGTAAGATTTTATAGAAAGTGGGGGCTTTTACATAAAGCTGTATCTACTCAAGATAGAATATTGAGTTTATTTATATCTACTAATTGGTACTAACTGGTACTGGAAATGTGAGATTAAAAGCATATTATATATGTGTTTTGAATTTATAGGATATTTATGCTGTTATTTTGTGATTTTGTATGTTTGTGATAAATTATTGTATTTATATTAAGAGTACAAGAGAGCGATCTGTGAGAAAAGTAAAGAATAATGGGAAATAATAGAGTATTGTCTTATATTGTATCTTGAGGTTTGTTGAGACAATTGTAAGTGATTTTTGATCCAATGATAGCATATATAAATGTATAAGGTCTTTTTTGTAATGTGGATAACATGTTTTTATTATTCCATGATATCTATGTTTCTATGTGTTGTATATTAGATCTTTGTTTAAATGTCTGTATGTGATGATTGAAAAATTAATATATATATATATATATATATATATATATATATATATATATATATATTTAAAAAAACAGCATAACCAATTGGTTCCATAACTAAACTGGCCTAAGCTATCTATTGAGCCTATATTGCGATTGCCGTAATATAGGATATAAGCATGGTCAGGAGTCTTTTCTCATGTGATTGCATGCAAACGCATCAAAAAGTAAAAAGTATCTGAATTGAACTGTCCAATGTAAAAGTTGTTTTAATGGGATATTAAAATAGGTAAGTGACTTGCTGACTTGCCCCTGAAGTGTCCTGAAACAAACTGCTTTGTGACACAGGAACAAAGTAAACAACACTGGAGCAGATGCAGAGTGAGTACTGTGTCATTATATATATATATATATATATATATATATATATATATATATATATATACTGCTCAAAAAATAAAGGGAACACTTAAACATCACAATGTAACTCCAAGTCAATCACACTTCTGTGAAATCAAACTGTCCACTTAGGAAGCAACACTTATTGACAATCAATTTCACATGCTGTTGTGCAAATGCAATAGACAACAGGTGGAAATTATAGGCAATTAGCAAGACACCCCCAATAAAGGAGCTGTTCTGCAGGTGGTGACCACAGACCACTTCTCAGCTCCTATGTTTTCTGGCTGATGTTTTGGTCACTTTTGAAAGCTGGCGGTGCTTTCACTCTAGTGGTAGCATGAGACGGAGTCTACAACCCACACAAGTGGCTCAGGTAGTGCAGCTCATCCAGGATGGCACATCAATGCGAGCTGTGGCAAGAAGGTTCGCTGTGTCTGTCAACGTAGTGTCCAGAGCATGGAGGCGCTACCAGGAGACAGGCCAGTACATCAGGAGATGTGGGGGAGGCCGTAGGAGGGCAACAACCCAGCAGCAGGACCGCTACCTCCGCCTTTGTGCAAGGAGGAACAGGAGGAGCAGTGCCAGAGCCCTGCAAAATGACCTCCAGCAAGCCACAAATGTGCATATGTCTACTCAAACGATCAGAAACAGACTCCATGAGGGTGGTATGAGGGCCCGACGTCCACAGGTGGGGGTTGTGCTTACAGCCCAACACCGTGCAGGACGTTTGGCATTTGCCAGAGAACACCAAGATTGGCAAATTCGGCACTGGCGCCCTGTGCTCTTCACAGATGAAAGCAGGTTCTCACTGAGCACATGTGACAGACGTGACAGAGTCTGGAAACGCCAAGGAGAACATTCTGCTGCCTGCAACATCCTCCAGCATGACCGGTTTGGCAGTGGGTCAGTAATAGTGTGGGGTGGCATTTCTTTGGGGGGCCGCACAGCCCCCCATGTGCTCGCCAGAGGTAGCCTGACTGCCATTAGGTATCGAGATGAGATCCTCAGACCCCTTGTGAGACCATATGCTGGTGCGGTTGGCCCTGGGTTCCTCCTAATGCAAGTCAATGCTAGACCTCATGCGGCTGGAGTGTGTCAGCAGTTCCTGCAAGACTAAGGCATTGATGCTATGGACTGGCCCGCCCGTTACCCAGACCTGAATCCAGTTGAGCACATCTGGGACATCATGTCTCGCTCCATCCACCAACAGACTGTCCAGGAGTTGCACCACAGACTGTCCAGGAGTTGGCGGATGCTTTAGTCTAGGTCTGGGAGGAGATCCCTCAGGAGACCATCCGCCACCTCATCAGGAGCATGCCCAGGCATTGTAGGGAGGTCATACAGGCACGTGGAGGCCACACACACTACTGAGCCTCATTTTGACTTGTTTTAAGGACATTACATCAAAGTTGGATCAGCCTGTAGTGTGTTATTCCACGTTAATTTTGAGTGTGACTCCAAATCCAGACCTCCATGGGTTAATAAATTTGATTTCCATTGATAATTTCCATTCAGATCTAGGATGTGTTGTTTAAGAGTTCCCTTTATTTTTTTGAGCAGTGTGTGTGTGTGTGTATATATATATATATATATATATATATATATATATATATATATATATATATATAAACTGGTTGAGTATCCTGTATCCAAAATGCTTGGGACCAGACGTATTTTGGATATCAGATTTTTCCGTATTTTGGAATAATTGCATACCATAATGAGATATCTAGGCGATGGGACCAAAGTCTAAGCACAGAATGTATTTATACTTCATATACACCTTATACACACAGCCTGGAGGTAATTGTAGCCAATATTTTTAATAACTTTGTGCATTGAACAAAGTGTTTACATTCACACAATTTACTTATGTCTCATATACACCTTATACACACAGCCTGAAGGTCATTTAATACAATATGTTTAATAACTTTGTGTATTAAACAAAGTTTGTGTACATTGAGCCATCAAAAAAACAAATGTTTTACTATTGCAGTCTCACTCAAAAAATTCTGTATTTTGGAATATTCCGTATTTAGAAATAATTGGTTATGGGATACTCAACCTGTATATATATACTAGGTGATTCATCGCGCCCTACGGGCGCTTTTCACACTGTCGTCAGGGGCTACGCCCCCTTAACCCTAGCACACTCTTGTGGTGTGCAATATTTTTATTATATGGGAGTATTACCTCCAATCATAATTGTGTGAGTGGTTAAATATTGCACGGACAAAGGGCGTGCAATGGTTAAAGGGTCGAAGCCCCTTGCAATGGCGTGAACAGTGCATGCAGGGCCTGATGAATCACCTAGTAGGTGCTTTGGTTGGGGGAGTGGCGGGTGCGGGGGAGATGCGGATGGGATCCGGGAGTGACGCGGGAGGGGTGGTTGCGGTGGTGCCACAGGTGGGGGAGGGGCTTGTGTGGTGGTGCCGCAGGTGGGGGTCCGGAGCCACCGCGGGTGGGGGAGGAGCAGTTGCGGGGGTTCCCTGGGTGGGGGAGGGGCGAATGCGGTGGTGCGGTTGGACGGGTGGGTGGAGGGTTGCTGCGGGTGGGGGAGCGGGTCCGTAGCTACCGCCGGTGCTGGAAGGGGTGTGGGGGTGCCGCGGATGGGGCCCGAAGGTACTGTGAGTGGGGGAGGGGTGGGCAATGGTTATCCTGCTTCTCCTGTCAGCAGCTAAGCTGCTGTCCTCCCTTTGGCAGTGGCTCTCCCGGAGACTCGCACAGCAGCCAGTCACTATTGTTAGCGTTGGTGTCCCAACGCACTGCATTACAGGGAAGAAGATACACTCAATAAGCTACAGCTCCCAGCAGCCCTATGGGCCGGAATGCTTCGGCACTAAGGACTGCTGGGAGCTGTAGTTTATTTAGTGCATCTACTTCCCTATAATGCGGCACGTTGGGACACTGGTGATAACAATAGTGACTGGCTGGCATAACTGAGTGACTAGCTGAATCAATGTAAAAGGTGAGAGTGCTGTGCAGTGTCAGTGACACTGCACACAGGCCCGGTGCTAGCCGCTCAGCAAAGGGATGCAGTGCAGGGAGGCACCAGGAAGGAGAGGCGCTCTCCCTGCTCTGCATCCCTGTGCTGAGCTGCTGCTGCTATCCCTGCTCCTGCTGCCGGCTGCTGTCACACATGCAGCGGCGCCAGCAGCACAAAACCTCCTCTCCCCCCTCGGCACCGGCAGCAAAAAGCCTCCTCTCTCCCCCCCGCTCCCTTGTGTGACATTCAGTGGCCGGGCAGGAGCCAAAGGGGTGGAGCTAGATGGGAATAAGGGGTGGAGCTAGATGGGACCATGCTGCAGGAGGAGGATGAGCTGCTACAGCTTCGGCCAGCCAGACTTCATTAGGTAAGTGTCTGGAAAGAGAGTGAGTGTGTGTCTGTATATACAGTGTCTGTGTATACTGTATATATGTGTGACTGTGTATGTGTGTAATGTATCTACAGTATGTGTGTGTGTGTGTGTGTGTGTGTGTGTGTGTGTTTGTGTATGTATATATATATATATATATATATATATATATGTGTCTGTTGTGTGTGTATGTGTGACTGCAGCATAATGTGTGTAAACGTCACTGGTACAGTAGGCGTTACATGTGTAAGCAGCACTGGTACAGGGGGCATTACGTGTGTAAGCGGCACTGGTACAGGGGGCATTACGTGTGTAAGTGGCACTGGTACAGGGGGCATTACGTGTGTAAGCGGCACTGGTAAGGGGGCATTACGTGTGTAAGTGGCACTGGTACAGGGGGCATTACGTGTGTAAGCGGCATTGCTACAGGGGATGTTACGTGTCTAAGCGGCACAGATACAGGGGCGTTACGTGTCTAAGCGTCACTGGTACAGGGGGCGTTACGCGTGTAAGCGTCACTGGTACAGGGGGCGTTAAGTGGGGTGTGGTTCATCAAATCGACAGTATCTAGGTCGACAATGCTTAGGTCGACCACTATAGGTCGACAGTCACTAGGTCGACATGGATGGAAGGTCGACAGGGTTTCTATGTCGACATGTGCTAGGTCGACAGGTCTAAAGGTCGACATGAGGATTTTTTTTTGTGTGTCGTTTTCTTCGTAGAGTGACCGGGATCCCAAATTAGTGCACCGCGTCCGCTCGCCATGCTTCGGGCATGGTGCCTTCGCTCCGCTACCGCTTCGCTCGGCACACTTTACCGTTCCAATCGTAGTCCACGTGGATCGTTAAGTATGAAAAAATTCAAAAAAAGAAAAAATGTGAAAAACTCATGTCGACCTTTAGACCTGTCGACCTAGCACATGTCGACCTAGAAACCCTGTCGACCTTCCATCCATGTCGACCTAGTGACTGTCGACCTATAGTGGTTGACCTAAACATTGTCGACCTAGATACTGTCGATCTTCAGACTGGATCCCCGTTAAGTGTGTAAGCGTCACTGCTACAGGGGGTGTTACTTGTGTATGGTCACTGGTACAGGGGGGCGTTACATGTGTAAGCGTCACTGGTACAGGGGGCGTTACATGTGCAAGTGTCTACTACAGGGGGTATTATGTGCGCTGTGCCTTTGTAAAGTATGCGAGTATGCAAATTTATAGTTTGCAGGGGGGCACCGAACACCCTAGCACCGGCCCAGACTGCACACCCACTGCACATCACTGTCACCTTTTACATTGATTCAGCGTCCAGACATTACCCTCCATGATATCACCCACTCTATCCCAGGGACGTGCAGTCAGGGGAGGCAGTGCCTCCCCTGTCATTAATGAGTAAAATAATACAAAGATGATACTTATGACACATAAATATCTCCTTTATTATTTTACTTATCATTAAAGTGTGAATAATTAGTTTGGGAGGCACCGATCGTGGTGCCTCCCATAGTGATTGGGAAAAGATATGGGAGCGGGGGGCGGGCGCGGGCGGGGCCTAGCAATGGGCAGGAAAAGCCCATTGAAATAACATGGGAAAGCGGCACCATTAGAGGTGCCGCTTTCATACAGGGACGTGCTTTCAACCTATGAAAGCACGCCCCTGTGAGTTAGGCCACAGTGATTGGCCAGCGGATCCGTCACTGGATCCGCTGTCAATCACTGTGTGGGCATCGGTGGCGGCGGAGGTGCGGGCGGCGGAGGTGCGGGATGTGGCGGGCCGGGCGGCGGAGATGCGGGCGGTGGTAGCGGCGGCGGGACGCGGCATTCAGGGCCATTGTGCAGAGTTTGGCAGCGGAAGCGGTACCCATTTCAAAAATTGCGCCTCAGCGTCATTTTTGAAATTCAAGATGGCCGCCGCGAGCCAATCATGGCTCGCCACGTCATCACCCCGCCCTCTCCCGCTGACGTATATAAGTCAGCGTGAGGCAGCGGCTGTCCGTCCGACGGTGGAGGAGGAGCAGAGAAGAGCTCCTGAAGACCGAAGACGCCGTGAAAGTCCTGGATGGGCGGCGGCTATGCAAAAGAGCTTAGCAGCCCACCAGGTGAAGGCGCTGGAAGTCCTGGGAAGGCGTCGGCCATGCAAAAGAGCTTAAAGGCCGCCGCCTCCCAGGTGAAAACGCCGGAGGAAGACGCCAGAAGCCCTAGGGAGGTGGCGCCCCCCCAGGTGAAGATGCCGGAGGCCCTGGGAAGGCGGCGGCCATGCAAAAGAGCTTAAAGGCTGCCGCCCCCAGGTGAGGACCCAGTAAAATAAAGGTTTTTTAAAGAACGTGTGGTGTTTTTTTTAATATTTTCTTTACAGGTGGACTACAGGTGCCAGCGGGCCCTTTATGTCTGAGCATGCTGGCACTTGTGGTTCTCCAAGTGCCAGCATGCTGGGGCAGGCTTGCTGGGACCTGTAGGCCACCTGTAAAGAACAATATTACTATTCTTTGCAGGTGGACTACAGGTGCCAGTGGGCCATTTATGTCTGGGCATGCTGGCACTTGTGGTTCTCCAAGGGCCAGCATGCTGGGGCAGGCTTGCTGGGACCTGTAGGCCACCTGTAAAGAACAGTATTAGCATACAATGAACCCCGCACCCACCGCCACCAGGGGTGCGGGGCGTAGCACTGGGCTATCAGCCCAGTGCTGGTTGTTGCTCAGGAGGGGGGACCCCATTTTGATTTTTTGGGGGCTCCACTTTCTGAGGAATTCCAGCCCTGGGATGACTGGTTTGGGGGGTGTTTAATGGCATGGCAGGGGGACCCCACACTGAGTGTCTCCCCTGCTATGGCATTATCCCCCCTGGCTGGTTCTGCCTGGTGCTGGTTTTAGCGGTGTGGGGGGACTGCACTTTTTTTTTTCCCCGGGGAAGGGGGGTGTTTAGTTGCAGTGCCTCCCCAGCCCCTGACCTCACTGCACGTCACTGCTCTATCCGTTACATTAGCCATCTCGGGGCTTCCAGGCTGACAGACCAGGTGCTGTATTGCGGAGTCAGGGCCTCTGGGGATCTGGGCGCGGCTGTGGCGGGGAGACAGTTCTGTGACATCATGCGCAGAGGAGGCTACGGGGCTCAGAGAGTCTGCGGCCCAGGGAGGGCTATGAAAGCCTTCTGCTGCGCCACTTTCATACACATCTATGCCGGTGGCCGCAGAAGCTTTTGTTCCACCTGGGCCGCGACTAGGGAATGGGGATTATTGATGCTGGAGGGGGCAGGTGGACTAGCAGCAGGACATAGGACGCTGCAGTAAAAGGATGTTTTCTCCCCCCTAGCTACAGCACAGAGACTTGCTGCAGATGCAGTGGCATACCCTCCAGCTGCACCTTTTTGGCAGGTACAGTCCCTTTTTTTATGATCTATACCGATTTTTGACTCTCCAAGCTTCCATTGAAAGTATAGGAAAAGGGGCGTGTCCACGCGCCTGTACCTGTGGCCACGCCCCCTTTTCAAATTTGTATCAATTTTTATGTGTAAATCGTTGGAGGGTATGTTGCTGCAGATGCAGTGGGCCTATTTTGGGGTGTGGGGCTGGAGCTGCAGCTCCATCAGTCCCATTGCTAATGGTAGATGCTAGAATCAAGTGGGCTTAGGGACCTTTTCCGTTTGGGGGAGGAGTCACAACACAAGGGGGAGGAGCAAGGCCAGCGGGATAGTTCCTCTACTATCCACGCCACCAACTATTACCTTTAGTAATCAGGTGGCGAGCGAAGCGAGCCACCGAGCCCGAAGCGTGGCGAGCATACTTTTCGGGTACCCTGTTCGCCCGTAGCTCCTCCCCCTGGTGACGTGTCTCCTCCCCTAGATACGTCAGAAGGTCCCTTCTTCCACTCCGAAATAGTCAACCCATTGCTAATCCTGCTCTGTGAAAACACAGCAGGCAAAGGGCAGAGCCTCCCATTGGATGTAACCTGTGTGGGAGGGCGTTTCTCGCCCAATCAGCTGTGGACTGGGTGTGATAGACCTGCCACTAACCCAATGAGAGATGCGTTATACACACAGGCATAAAGTCACAGATCTGGGCTATTATATAGGAGATATCTCTCCACGTGTAGAAACATAAGTGTGGCACTCAAGCAAAATAATCAAAGACTACAAAGTGGCAGCAAATGCTGTGCAAAATAATTTGCCACTTTGGAGTTTTTAATTATTTTGTCTGAGTGCCACACCTCTGTTTTTATGTACACATCTTCTATGTGAGTTCAAGTGCTACAGCTATTCAAGTTACTGAAAGTGCCAGACCATTGAACCATATAGAGCCTTTATTTGTGTATTAATGCACCTATTTGTTTGGCTCCCATTCACATAAGTGCACATCCACACTGTAATGTTGGGATTTCTGGAAATACCTTCAGAAAATCACTTCTTAACAATTTTTTAGTGTGTAACAGGAAATGTTCATGACGGAAAGAATAATACAGAATCCTTTCTGGCATATTAATCTATAACGCAATGATTTGTAACCTACAACACAGTAAATTCATGAAACCATTGCATAGAGCCCATGCCACCCTCACTTTTAGTCCTAATCTTGATAACTATTGTAAACGTTTGAGGTTTTTGTTACAAAAATTGTAAAAAAAACGATATACTTATGTACTTAGAGGAGTTTTGACTATCACATTATGTTAAACCAAGCAGTTTTCAAATGGAAAAGCACTAGCAACATCTAGAGGACAAAGAGGATCAAGACGGGGTTTCTTAGCCTAGAAAAGCAAAATCCCTGGTTTGGTACTTCTGTAGAATTGTAGTGTCAGATTGTTACTGTCTGTTATCTTGATGGATAAAAATTTGCATGCATTTTTGAAGACTGTCAGTAACTAAACAAATGTTTTTTCTAAGAAGCAGATTGTCATAGATATGAACCCATTATGCAGCTAGTAATTATCACTGGCTAGATCTGAGGTGCATAGATTAATGGGAACTACAGTTTGCATCCTGGATCACTGCAAAGCAGCTTTGGGTTTTGCTGCAGGTAAACCACAAGTTGCAGTTCAAAGAATATGCCCCAGTATTCACCAGCTGTGCATGTAGAAAACAAAACTGTACTTATAGGTAATATACAGTATAAAAATCAGGGCAGACAGTATTCAGAAATATATGAGAAGATAGGGTCATGTTTAAAATGAAATATTTAGCATCAAGGATAAGCAGGGTCAGATGGACCATCTGATACAAGCAACATTAAAAACTTTAGTCATTCAGGCTCTAGAGCAGTTGTTCTTAAACTGTGTGCTGTGGTACCCTAGGGTGCCTCGGGGCACTTGCAGGGGTGCCTTGGATTGGTGGTCCAGGACAAATTTAAATTATTTTTGAGCAATGTAATAGGCAAAACCATTGCTAGTGGCTATCAATCATAAAATATGTGGACAAACAGAAGCACATCTTGTCCCTCATCACATAATTTAAATTTAGGATAACATATAAAGACAATTTACGTAATTTAATATTTATTTCCAAATTTCTCAATAAAAAACGTTTGACCTAGGGGTGCCATGAAACAATTCTGATACTCTAGGGAGCCGAAATTCAAAAAAGTTTGGGAACCACTGCTCTAGAGAATAACCTGCGCAGGTTCAAATAGAGACGGAAACATGAACCAAAATTCCGCTTACATGTCTCACTTACTGTAAATCGGATAATCCACATAAGTGGGTGAAATTCAAATGTTTTAAAAGTCGGTTGGGTGTCTGTTTTTTCCTGTTTATTAGATACGAAAAAACAGACTCCCAACTGACTTTTCAGACATTTGAATCTCCCCCAGTAAGTTCTTAGACATGCATGAGAGAAAAATTGGGAAGGGAGCCACTTTCCCTGAGATTGTGGGAATACAAGTTTGCCACATGCTAAATACCCACTCATCATTGTTGGCAATTTAAATTAATTGTCTTGCATTAAAGAAAAATTAATATTTAGACACAGAGGATAGTGATTAAATGGGGGCAACCTAGTACTTTGGTTTTCTATTCACTGAAAAACATTTGCATAGATCTATCTAAACCTAGAGTAAACACATATGGGGGCAAGACCTGTTATTAGTTAACAAAGTTAACTGGGGTACTAACTTGATAGATTTACTTAGTTCATAAATGGAACTCATTTATAATTTTGTAATAGCGGTATAAAACCTATCCTAATACAGATAATTGAGTAAATTTCAAGAGGATTCAAGGAAAATTAATTTGTGGAATATAGATTTCCACTGGGAAACCCTGATACTATAGTAGGAAAACTGGAACACATTGAAACCTTGTGGTTTTTCATACATTAAATGTCAAGTCAGTATCCACCTATTCTGTAGTAAGCAGTAGTTTAAACAGATATACTGTCCACTAACACACATAAACACAATGTATTTTACTACAGGGCATTAACTTTAATTCTTGCAGGAAGAACCATTAGAATTTGGCCTTACTGCACCTCCTAAGAAATGTGTATCTTGCTATTTACAGTATGTGATATTACAGAGCACCTCAAGTAACAAATCTGGTCCATATGACCTCCAGTAAAACTTTGTAGACAGTCCTCAACGTCAATTCTTAATGCAAAACTGATGAGTGATTATAAAAATGGCAGATGATCACCAACTTGTCTGTGAAAATGCCAACTGTTTTATGGTGTTAGTATAAGCAAAATATAAATGTCAAAACCTGTAAAAGAAATAATGTCTCCTTATTGTTGGATGGTAATAAAAGTGAGGTTTACTGGTTCTACCAGGTGTTTTCCCTTCATTCTTATGAATAAACTGAAAGCATAAGCAATTCTTTGGTATTGCCAAGCAGAATTGAGTCTAATAGGTGATGACATAGTGAAACATGCTATATGCATTATCAAAAATATGTCTTTATTTCATATGAGTGAAACTTTCAAAACTCACACCACTTAAAAAATGCACTGACATCATCATCATCTTAAATTTATTTCTAGATAATAAATTCTGCAAAATCCATTATGGACAAAACCAGATTAAGGGTCACATGGACCTGGGACTGAACAATATGAATGTACTATTATGAGAAGCAGTGGAGATGTGGCCAGTGTTGCATGACTGTGGCCATTGTTGTTTTGGAGTAGCTAGTGCCATGTGGGCATGTCCAAAGCATGTGGAGGGGTGTGTCAGCATATAAGGGGTGAGGGGAAGGTATGATGGCATGTGGTGGTGTCTGATGACATATTAGGGACATGTGGAGGAGACTGATGACATATAAGGTGCATTTGAAGAGGTGTATATTAAGGAGTCTAATTGCAATTACGGGGCATGTGGAGGGATATGATGCCATGTGGGGAAGTCTAATGGGCATTTAATGGGAATGTGAGCAAGTCTGGATAGATCTGAGGTGTGTAGTCTAATGGGAACTATAGTATGCACCAGAGATCATGGCACTGCAGCTTTGTATTTTGATAATGGGAACCACAGATGGTAACTCCATACACTGTTGGTAATGTCTGATAATATATTAACAAGTATTGCTTAATATACAGTATGTGTGCTATTAATAAGCTATTACTATATGGTTCTGAAATTCATTACAAATGTATTGGGAATTCCGGAGTGGTGAATGGGAGGTGAGAGGTGACAATGATTGTGATGCAGAAAGATGATGGCTCTTATGGAAGTGCTATGGGAGTGTTGCAGTTTTGAACACAGGCCATATTAGTGGCCATACTCAGATGAAGAATTTGCACCTAGCATAGGGCTGGTGCAAATTTCAATGGTGCGTCCAATGGGGGCATCTCATGATGACCAATCATGATTGTTGTGTCTGAGGATGCTGAAAGGCATCGCAGTCCTTGCAAATTCATCCACATGGCTATATACCATGGAAGGGCTTTGTAACAGTATTAACTTAAAGTTACAAACGTGAGTGCAGCCACCGCATCCAACTCATCTCACTGTGTCAGTGCACTAATATTTACTGAAGTTAGGAGCAAGATGGTTGCTGCTGCTGCCTTCCCCCCCTCCCTTCTGCTCACATTCACTACCAATAGCCCACCCCTGCAGCTTTCAGACACAAACCCCCTCTGAGATGGGAGGGGGTTACTAATTACCTGGGCTTGTTAGAGGGGCCTAGTTATGGGTCATCTACTAAAGGGAACATGGTCTTCCACGTGGATTGCCTGTGCCCCTGTACAGTTGCAATGAGGAGGGGATATTAGGGTGGGAGGAAGTGTGTACTCAAGAGTGAGGGGTAAATTTACCTTGATGGGAATTCTATTTAAGATGGGATGTTACCCATAGCAACCAATCAGATTCCACTTCTCATTTATCTAGCACCTTCTTGAAGATAATACCTGGAATTTGATTGGTTGCTATGGGCAATATCCCATCTTAAATAGAACTCCAATCCCAGTAAATTTACCCCTACGTCTCTCTCCTTATGTGCCAGCTGCTGTGGAAGAGCCCTGCCTTCTGCAGATAGCATTCACCCTCCACATTCACTTCTATCACCCAACAGCACCCAGAAAGGGAGAGGGAGAAATGCAGCACGTGCCCCCTGTGCTAACTGCTTTTTCCTGCTCTGGGATGCATAAAGCAGAACCTGGAGCAATGGAGGGCAGTGTGCCCCTTCTGGCACAGACATTCCATTGTCCCCTGTATTTATGCCCCTCCTCAGAACTCCTGCCAGAAAGGTTCTTTGGAGGATTCCAGCTTGGATACAAGGCTTTCTGTCAGTCCAAAAATATGCATCACTAACTTTTGGAGACAGACAAAGACTGAAGGAGAGACCACTATGGGAAGTGTGTGAAGATATGACGGAGATGGCATTTCTTTTTCATCAAAGTAATGGTGATAATTCATGAGACATATAGAGCCTTCCATGTGTTTAGGTCAGGCTTCGTGGGATAAGATGGGTGGAAAGTTAATGTGGCATAAACCATCAATCATTTTGGCTATCATAATTTCTAGGTATGTAATTTGCAGATTATACCAAATAAAAGGAAAGTTCACTTCAAGCGAAAGCTTAGGTTTGAGAGGGTTGTAATATTTTTTCTGAAATCAGCAAGCACAGAGATACACTGAATTGCATCAAACAGATATGATAAGGAGGACAGAGGTTTCATTATGTTGAATAGAATATCATCTCCATAGAGTGCTATTTTTTGGTTGCCTGAAGACAGCTGGATGCCAGCTATGTTGAGAGTCTACAAAATTTCACCCCATTAGCCATGGGAAAAGCAGGAGAAGTGTAACCATTCACTAGGACCGAGGCAGAAGGACAGTGGTACAGATCCAGTGGCGGAACTTGTGAGTGGTGGGCCCAAATGCAAAAATATAATTTGGGCACCCCCTCCTCCACCACAGCCCAAGTTCACAATATGCCATACGGCAGTCAGTGACAGGGAGTGGCAAATTGTGACAGCAGAAGGCAGGAGGAGGCTGAGGTGGACATAGAAAGGCAGAGGGTGGCAATGGAAGGGAGAGGGTGACAGCGGAATGCAGGGGGAGACAGAGGGTGACAGGGGGAGGCAGTGCGTGACAGGAAGAGACAGTGGGTGACTGTGGTACAGGCACATTGTCCTTTTGAATGTGGAGAACAGGGGGTATGTAGCTTGGTGGAGGCAGGAACAGAGCAGCCTCTGCTCTGTCTGTGACAGGGGCACCCGCCGCTTGTACTTTCCTCAGTTTGGCACTCGGTCAGGCAGACTTTGACAATGGCAGTTACACCAGTTGTGAGCTGCCTTTACTTCACAGACAGCAGTGAATCAGAATAAATGTACAGCTGTCTGTTAAGGTAGTACATGGCTGTGATCATCAGCACTGATAGGTGGCAAGACTCCTCTATCTATCTGGAACACACAAGGTCAGCCCTGCTTACCTAAGGTAAGGGGCAAGTCCCTCAGGCAGTGGGGCCCACCCTGCTCTCTGCACCGGGCCATATATCTGACAATGCTCATAATGGTCTGCAGGAGGGCCAAGGATAACTCATTGCTGGTCTGTGCACTAGTGAGCCCCTTAGTCCTCAGAGGCCCCAGTGCAGTGCACCTGTTGCACCAATGGTAGATCCGCATCTGTACAGATCCAAAATGCTTGTAGGGAATCTGAAAGTCAAATGTTGCAAGAGTGCTCATCTTGAAGGACCAACCACAACAGTCAAACACATTTTCCACATCTAAGGAAAAACAATGAGAATTCTGAGACATTAGAGATAGAGGAAATTATTTGTCAGGTATTGTATTGGGATAACAAAAAACCTCCTGATCCAGATGAATTAGCTAGTGCAGAACTATATGAAGCCAAGTTGTAAGATATAATATTTTCAGGTCTACATTTGAAGATCACAGGAATGCCGGCAACCGCCTAGTTCTTAGTCAAGATAGGAGTGTGTGTGTGTTTGTGTGTGTGTGTGTGTGTGTGGGGGGGGGGGGGGGGGGGGGGTTATGGACTTTACATTGTCAACATTTTGAAAACATGATTGGAACTCTGAAAATTAGATCTGAAATCCCTCTGAAGAAATTGGAAATTAAAAGGGGCATAGAAATGCATGAGGATCTCGCCATTGGACTTCTCTGTGATCCTCTGGTGAGGATTGCCTGTCTTGCAATTTGTTGCCCAGTGCTGGTGCTGAAGAAGTGGTAGCACCATCCCTCCTCTCCTACACAAGGGAATCATCTCTCCTTTACTGTAAATACCCGACTAGGGTAACATTAGTTTCAGTGGGGGACAAACAGTTCCCATCAGTCTTGTATGCTTAAGCATTAGGTCAGTCTCTAATCTCCGTCATTTCTTTCCTGAAATTAGAAATTGCTTGGAGCTCAGAATGGAACACATATTTAATATCTTCAACGAGAGAGGTTTGTTCCATAGCAAGAGAAACTTACTTTTCAGTGGGCATTTAAGGACTAGTTAAAAGGTTAAGACTAGACTGAGAAACAGAGGCTGTTGATGCCTTAGCTTATTTCTCTATCCATTCAAAGATGCTGGCCAGCTCCATAATGGTAGAACATTTTACTTGGAAGTCACATTAAGGAAATCATTATCTAGTGCTTATTGAGTAGGAGAAGTGCAAATTATATTTGATGTTCCATTAAAATGTGGTCTTTACATTAGCATGAGAAGCAATCAAAATATGCTATGAGAATCAAACAATGAATAAAAAAGGTAATAATGGAGGTTTGTGTAAGGTTGCCAACAGGAGTGAATGATGGGAAAAGAAAAAGTATTGCGGAAGGCTGCAGATCCTGAGATTTTTGGGAAGAACCTTGGGGCATTTTATCCAGATATAAGATAAAATGGAAATCAATAAAGCATATGAAAGAGCAGGAATTAAAGGCATGGTTCCAACAACAGCAAACAGCGAATATAGGCACCAATAACAGTAGCAACTTGATGGTTCTGAAGTTGGCACTTGGCCACAATAGTTGAGTAGAGGAAAGTAGCTTAGTCATTTACACACTGGATAGGTCAAATAGGGAGACAGCTTCAACAAACAACCAGATAAGGAAGACCAATAGATGCTATTATGAAGCCACTGGAAAATAATAAGCAAGGATTTAGACATAAGGAATGCTACTGAACAGGGTCTACTATGTTTGCCCAGCTTTCGGGATCCTGACGCCCAGCATACTGGCGCCAGAATGCCGGCAGCGGGGACAGCACAAAAGAGCCCCTTGCAAGCTCACTGTGCTCACCACACTGCGGGCACGGTGGCGCGATATGCACACCATGCTATTTATTCCCCCTCCAGGGGTGTCGTGGACACCCCAAGAGGGGAAATAGTTGTAGGGATCCCGGCGCCGGTATGCTGAGCACCGGGATCCCGACAGCCAGGATATTGAATGGCACTCTACTGAACATACAGGGTAGTCACCTGTATAGTGAGGGAGGATCCAAAATAAAAACTAGAACATGAACAGCATAAATGTTATGTGTAATAAAGATGATCTATTAACTAAGGGTAAACACAATCATAAATAACATAAGGTAAATTAAATAAAAAACAAGATATAAAATAAGAGACAAACTGTGTGAGAGTAAAAGTTAGTTATTTAATATACTAAAAAATCTACAAAGGATAAAAGTGACCTTAAGAGTTACATGGAAATACAACCAATATAGCATATAAACAGAAATTACCATGTGAATATAAAGTAAGAAACATATCATGAACCCCATATGTAGGGATATAAACAGAAGAGTAAAGTGCATATAAAATATCAGCCATGGGTTTTAGTATGGAGAGTCAGTTTAGGTCTTTGGTCAAGAATCTGTATTTACTCACTATAAACAGGGAAGAATATATATTACCAGTTCAATAGGCAGTATGCAGTAATGGTACTCCAGAGGAAATAGGGTAGATGACCAGTGGTTAGCTCCAGAGATGTTACATGCTATTGCTGTTTGGTGAGCTGGACCAATGTTCCAATGTGTCACTGCATTAAAATAATCACAGGGCCTGTCAGTGTATTAACAACAACAACAACCAGCTAAATGTTAAATGTTGGAATCATACATAATTTCCTTTAGTGCTTACCTCACAGTCTGACTACAAAACATAGTTCTAGAAGTTTAATAGGTTCTTCTGAAAGTTGCACATGTGTAAATCATAAAGTTTCCCAGGAACATGTCATGCTAGAGTGTGTGTTTATTTCTTCCATTACACAGATCAGCTTCTACAGGATGGTTTTTCTCACAATATTCCATTACCATGTCAAATACTTTTACTGTATTGAGGCTTTGTTTTCTTCAAAAAGTGAGAGACTTATTTTACACTACTATTCAAATTGCAAAACTGCACTAAAACTAATCAGAAATGTGCTTTTATTGTCAAACTTGAATTTGATGAATACAATATGATTGCAGATTAGTTGACGTGAATTATTGCACTTTTTGAACAGTGTGTGTAAATAACCCTCAGTGACTGTTTGCAGTTATTTTGAATTCAAACAAATGGGTGTTACATGACCACTAACAATACAGATTTCTGTCTTCCCATTACATTGAACAAAATCAGACATGGCATTAGGAATTTACAATTCTCTTCAGGATTTCACGTATCACACATAATGCTAAGATCAAGTCTGGGCAGTTCCAGCAGCTCAACTCCATTGATGTGCTTATGGCATATTCTCCCATTATTATCAACTTTCTCTTATACAAAACAAAAGGTGGGGTGGAGCAATATGTGAGGCAGGATTACATGTACTGATTTGCAAAGTTGAAACAGATGTGGCCATATCTACAAAACTATAAAGCGTTTCAATTGTTTGAGTGTAGTTTACAGTTGCAATTCTCTATGAAAATGAGTGTTACAGCCTTATTTCGAAATGGAATATTTCAAAGTTGCACCAACGAAAGAGTACTCAGCTGAACTGTATGAATAACACAGCTTGGTGTTTCACTATAGTACTAAATAAGTTGGAATATATAAGATTAATTTGTACTGCTATAGTAATGATACTTTGTGTATCGATAAGATTTCACATAAAAATTTAATTGTTCCTGCCAACAGTCAATATAATCTAATAATTTAAATTCAGGTAATGATTAATTGGTATATACAAAAAGACCTAGAGCCAACAAGTTCCTGAATATTAAAATAAGTTTATTATTTTTCGGTTTAACTCATTCCCATTGATTGGTTTACAGAATTGTGGTATTAATATTGTACTAATTGGTCTTTGACATAATCCATCATTGAGATAAATAAAGGGAATTAGAAAACGGTAAGACAGTTACACAGTAACATACTTACCGGAGTGTCACACATATTGAGGTTGTGATGTTAATGATTTTCATCTTTAATTCTATAGATTGTAATTTTGCGAGCAGGGTCATCTTAACTCTTTTGTCTGTCTCTTATTACCTATTCTTGTTTTATTATTACAGTATACTACTGTATTACTAATGTGTTGCCTATTGTAAAGCCAAGGGAATATGCTGGCACTATATAAGTAAATAATACTAAATACATCTAAATGCTACAATAATAGATACCAGCAATTCAGTACTAACTTTTTATAATACTCTCCTTAACACTAGAAATACTCTCTACGCCATAATGCATTAAAGCATTCTAATATGTCACTGAGGTTGCCTAGTGACCAGGATGCTCTCAATGAGGCTGCAGATGTATGGTCATACACTTATGCTGATCCACACAGTCTAGTGTAATCAGCCTATCATTGATCACACTGGGATCAGACAGTGAGGACTCAGCACCGATTATAGTTTCAGTTGTGCCTGCTTGCTCCTTTCTGACTTGTCAGTTGATTAAGACCACAGACTGTCCTAACCTTGGATATGTTTGGTTTTGCTTATACTTCTTTTGTACTCTTGCTAACAGTTGTTTATTTGCTAGTTGTATACGGGTTATAATATTCTTTGTATCATTGAATTCATTCTGTATTTTCAGTGTATTCATCTGATTTTTGTATTATTGACTGTTACTTCCACCAAACTTCTCCACTGGATTGTTAAGTCTTTATTACCCACCAACTGTTAATTTTAAATAATACAGGTATTTGTTATGGGTGAAGTCAAAGGCTAAGAATTTATCAATTGCTATTGTATAGTATGATTCACAGTGTTATCACCAGTCCTAAAATCCACAGATACTAAACATCATGGATACTGGGTCTTTGGGGGTAATTCAGACCTGATCATAGCTGCAAATTTGTTAGCAGTTGGGCAAAACCATGGGGGTCATTCCGAGTTGTTCGCTCGTTGCCGATTTTCACAATGGAGCGATTAAGGCAAAAATGCGCATGCGCATGGTACGCAGTGCGCATGCGGTTAGTATTTTAGCACAAAACTTAGCAGATTTACTCACGTCCGAACGAAGATTTTTCAGCATTGAAGTGATCGTAGTGTGATTGACAGGAAGTGGGTGTTTCTGGGCGGAAACTGACCGTTTTCTGGGAGTGTGCGGAAAAACGCGGGAGTGTCTGGAGAAACGGGGGAGTGGCTGGCCGAACGCTGGGCGTGTGTGTGACGTCAAACCAGGAACGAAACGGCCTGAGCTGATCACAATCTGTGAGTAAGTCTGGAGCTACTCAGAAACTGCTAAGAAATTTCTATTCGCAATTCTGCTAATCTTTCGTTCTCAATTCTACTAAGCTAAGATACACTCCCAGAGGGCGGCGGCTTAGCGTGTGCAATGCTGCTAAAAGCAGCTAGCGAGCGAACAACTCAGAATCACCCCCATATGCACTGCAGTGTCACAGATCTAACATTTGCAGAGAGAGTTAGATTTGGGTGGGTTATTTTGTTTCTGTGCAGAGTAAATATTGGCTACTTTATTTTTACAATGCAATTTAGATTTCAGTTTGAACACACCCCACCCAAATCTATCTCTCTCTGCACATGTTATATCTGTCCCCCCTGCAGTGCACATGGTTTTGCACAACTGCTAACAAATTTGGTGCAATGATCAGGTCTGAATTACCCCCTTTGTCTCTTGCTCAAATTTTGGCCAATCCATTACAGGTAAGGTTGCTATGTCCCTTAAATCATGGACACGCATGAATTACACAGGTACTGTGGCTGATTAAACCATATGCAATGCACATTTAAAGTCAACTAGCCACAGAACCAGTGCAATTCATATGTGTCCCTGATTAAAGAGATATTGTAGTAACTCTTGTTGCAGTTTCTTTCTGAAGCAGTGCTGAATTTTTCTCAGCGTGTGTCCAATCAAAATGAAAATTTCAAGATTAATCTTAATAACATCACTGAATCCAAATTACAACTACATACCTGCTTTTCAGGGGATCCTAGAATGTTCTCAAATTTATGAGTCAACTAAAGACTATGGGGTCAATTCAGTTGTGGGCAAAGGTTGCAAATTGCCTTTGCAACAGTGTAGAAATGAGAGCAACAGCATCTCTCACTGCCTAATCTCACCACCAATTTGCACAATTTAGTACGCAGCCCTATGGGGCTGCAAACTAAATTTCAAGTGCAAGTTGCCTTAAACTGCAGCTGTTGCTCCACTAACTCATGGGGACGAGAACATTGCCTGCAATTGTATTGACCCCTACATCTTTTGACCAAGACCAATTTAATCTGATAATGATAGTGTCACCCCACAGACCAGGGCCTCTGATTTAAATCCTACCTATTTAGCTTTTAATTCTATGGGTGATTTCTTTACTGCAATTGGGGTATTGTAAGATGATCCTAATAGGGTGGTGTGGCAAAAGACCCTTCCGACATGACAAACTTGTGGTACATTCACCATTTCCTAAAAAGATGAATCTGTGCTAGATGCTACGTACTGTAAATGTATGTAAGGTATTTTGGTTTTAAAATGCATTGACATTTCGGAACAGTTCATGGGACATTCTCACATAGGAAGTCATATGCTAATTATCTTCCTCTAATATGATTTACCAAGCCCTTTGATGGACAAGCATTTTATTTGAAACGCAAACTAAGGACTCTCTTGTGTGTCATTGTGTAATATGTCCTATTCTGGCAAGTGTCACAAGGATGTTTAGCTTCTTGATGCTGAAATGTGGCACATCATTTTGTTTAGAGCCCTACTAGCCCAGGAGCTGCTGGTTGGTTTGGCCCCGGAGTCTCCTGTTCATTTATGCTAATAATAGTGCTGGCTCCTAGGTTTGATGCACCTGGAGTAGGTGCTTGACAAGCATTGCAAGCCCCATTTATTTTATACCAAGTTTATGTACCAAGATATTGTGTCTTACAACTTGCAATTGTTATTGTTTAGGCTTATTCAAAATCAAAAAAATTCAAAATGCAAACTCTCCCCCCCCACAAAAAAAGGGGTCCTCTTTGCTATATTCAATTTAGTTCAATTTAATTCAATTTAATTTAGCTTAGGGTTTATTTTAAATATTTACTGGCCTTGTTCATGAGCACATGTTAATTGTGATGTTTGAGATCCATCCACAGCATGAAACGGGTGCATGTAGTATAATAACTACTTAGTAACATTCCAAAACAATGTTTTGTGTGCTAGAAATGCTTGTGTCATTTTATTTAGTGTGCTTATAATTTCAATGATTATGGTGCATATAAGTGTACACATTCTTTATAAGGTGCTACAAAATTATATACTTTTGACATAAACAGAACAATGGAAGGATACATTTATTAATTTTTGGTTTTAATCTAAAACTAAATGCATAAATGTACAGTAGTTGAATATGATCAGACAAATAAATATATGTCAGGCAAAGTATATGTGAAATAGGTGTAAAGGGAGTCCTAACTTCATATTGTCAAGGTTTTTTTAAGGGTTAATTACAGTCACCTGCATAAATGATGTGTTGCAGCACAGATCAGGAGGTTTACTTAATCTTGCTTATACTTTAGTTAAGCAAGTAAGTAAGAAATGTTGCAAAAGTTTTGACATATGCTGCTTTATAACAGCTAATAATAGCATTAAGGGTAAACTCACCTGGTACAGATGGAGTTCGCAAAAGTCTGATTATCTATGGTTTGAACGATCCAACTTCAGTTTCATGCTCTGCATCAGCCCTCATCTAAGTGCAGTGAAATGGCTCAGATGGACTGAAGCAACATCCTGCTCCCTGTGTGCAACTGCACTACGTTCCCTTTACACGTCCACAGTTATAGATTTAGCATACAGTATGCTGGCTGGGCCCACTTCACACTGCTTTGCAGCATGCGCTAGTTTCACATGGTCCAACAGTCTCTGATGGGTAGTACAATTAAATTTTTTCACATGTGGACTGGGGCTTTCCTCTGGGTTGTGCATGCAGATTACACCGATTATTGGGGGCCATTCCGACCCATTCACACGCAGCAGTTTGCCGCTGCGGGGTGAACGGGTCCGGAATGTGCATGTGCGGCTGCCACACTGCGCGTGCGCGACGTTGCCCGGCAACAGGGGTCGCCGGGTTACGTCCTGGAGTAAGAAGAAAGCGGTTGCAGAGCCGACCGCAAGAGGATTCACAGAAAGAAGGCATACCTGGGCAGCACCAGACTGTTGGAGACCGTTTTCGGGGAGTGGAGAAGGAACTGCAGGCATGTCCAGCAGAATGGACGGTGGATGTCTGACGTCAAAGCTGGCCCCAGCATCGCTGAGATAGTCGCACAGGGTAAGTATGTCAAAGGCTAGTCTTATTTTACTTTACATTTTTTTAGCTTGGCAGGGCTGCACAAGCGATCGCAGGCCTGTTAAGCTAAAATACACTCCCCCATAGGCGTGTACTAGTTGATCGCTAGCTGTGATCAACTCAGAATGACCACCATTGCTCTTATTGGGTACTCGCACAATTGTGCGAGTACCCAAATCTGAATTAGGCCCAGAATGTAATTTAGAACCATAGCCCTTGGAAATGCCTGTGTCCATAGTAGTCCACTCCCTAAATGGACCCATTATTGTATCTAATAGGAGGTCTTAGTTTATAGCTCACTTCTGGAGGTCATGTTGTGAATGGTTTGAGTTTTTAACTGTATACCAATGCCAATGGTCTAACTAAAAGGATTAACCAATCTTTGGTATAAGACCAGTTGCTATACTTCCTATTCACATTTCTCCTGTTGTGTGTGTGTGTATGGATAACACTTAAATAGCCACATCTCTTCAGGGATGTCCAGCAGTGCATCAAGAAGGTTAGATATATTTTTTTTTGAGTTCAGGCAGTTCTCCACAGGGTTACAAGCAATTTATTTTTGACTGCAACAAAAGAATATGTACAATTTGGAGACAAAGTATGGCTGTCTACTTGTAGCATCAGCCTGAAAGAAGCCATCCGTTAAATTACATCCTAGATACAGTATATTGGGCTATTTACTATTGTAAAGAGATTGAGGTATGATGTTAAATTGAATTGCCAACTTCTTTGAGTAGCTGCAGCATGTCTACTTTTCTAACAGATTTCCTTCTAAAATATTGACAAAGTACCTTCCGGTCTAGCAGATGGTCAGCCTATACTCAAAATAGAGATTTTGAAGACTAAAAAGATACAGGGTCAAATTCCCTCTCATTCTTTTAATAGTTTTGGTCCTAGGATCCAAAGGTATTTTCTTCATAAAAAGGGCATTAGAGTCTGTTGACTCCACCTCAAAAGGTGGATAATGTTAGAATGTAGGACATGCTGCTGCAGATATATGGAATTCGTGTGATCAGCCTCTCATTGCACGCACTAGGATAAATAGACAGTGATGACCTAGCCTCATTGTTGGTGACAGTTTCAGTAGCACTTCCCTGCTCCAGGATATGGTCGTATTGCTCTTGTGTTTCTGACCCATTTTCTAAAATTGTTTTGCTATATAGAAAACACAGGTATCCGTGGCTAAATGTTAAGTGCTGCTCAGGTAAAATCAAATAGTCTAAAAAAGCAATGGTAACATACTGTACACAAGCACAGATGGGCGAATTTTATGTATATATGCTATGACTTCAAACGTTTTTCCAAGAGGTTATATACATTTTATTAAAATCTATATATGTTGAATTATCAGAGTCTAGCACCGGGATATTAGGGAACACTGGAACTATGCAGAGGTTCTTACCCTGATCTCTCCCTAAATGTTCCTCTGTGGTATCTGTTGCATGTTAGCAGTCTGAGTCCCGGATGCTTGTTTACCCTTGTGGTGTGACTGACATCAAATGGTTCACCAGAAGTGACATTATGGCTGGAAGCATGAGTACTTTGTCTGGATATGGCTATCCTCAGCAGCTGTATCATTTGGTCCAATACATTTCATGCCTCAGCACTTTGTTAAGAATAACTGTTGCTGGGCAGGTGGGCATGTTATATACTTACCCCTATTAACCCTATTAAACTTCAATGTAACAATAACCCAGAAGACCAAAAAGTGGAAGTTTAGAAACCAAGAGTATAGATACTGGAACGTCTGTCCAAGATGTAAATAAACTTTACCTAAGTTCAAAATTAACAATTCATAGCATAGGTTGTTGACATTTTTAAATATATGTATGTTTTATGTGGCAAAGTAAGTTTGTTGTGTTTATGAGTTGTTGTTTTTTTATATAAATTAACTGAATTAAAAATATATGCTTAACCCCATTTGGGCTTAAAGGTTTCAGATTATATATACATCTAGTTTTATATCTTTTTAATGTGGAAATCAGATCTCCTACTCTACAGTGGGTAATACTTGTCTGTATTACACAAACTTCATGCCTTTTGCATTCTTGTTATGCACTTGTAAAAAAATGGTTGGATATAAGCTGTGAGTAACTTTTTTAAAAGTTTGTATTTGTGCTCTGCTCTTTAAATTTTATTTTTTTTGTTAGGCTCACATACTGCAGGCCACATGGACTTTCAAGCATGTATATTGCCCCTTTGGTGTTGCAAGAGATTCTGTCCAAAATAGTATTTTATTATTATTTTGTTTTATATTTGATCATTAGGATAGCTGTGTTGTGGATGCTACATACCATTTTTTGTTGTTCCGTGGATATAAAGCTTCATGTTAGTACATTCCATTGATTTGGTGCTTTCTTATAGACAATGTGGGGGTAGTCTTTGCTGAAGGTTTCAAGTGTGGTCAAGTTTTATAATATGCCAGTGCTTTTTTTTAAATCACATTCTCACTCATCTTTGTATCAAGTATGGTATTGTTATATAAAAGGAGTATCCATTCTGTCATTTGTAGGTTTATATATCATCAGTTCTGTCCAGTTTATCTGTTGTATACTGTCTTCTGTGTACCCTTTACTATTCTTATTTTAAATGTGAAGCTTTGTTTCTCATAGTACAAAATTGGGCTTCTGGGATGTTTTAGACTAATGATGGTAATGGTTGCTGTTGACATGTAGATTACTGCAATTCATTTTTTCTATTAGTTCTATTTTTAATCATCCTTCAGTGAAACTCTCTAGGTCTATGAAGATCACCACTTCTCTATTTGTAGTGGTGGTAAAATCTATAATTAGGGTTATTTTGTATGTTTTTAAATTTATTAGTGAATTCTCCTGGACATTCCACATAAAGAAGACGTCATCGATGAATCTGTGCTAATAAATGAATGGTTTTGTATATACTTTAGTTTTCCAAATAAACCTCCCATTTAGCCACAAACAAGTTTGCATAAGTAACAGCAAATCAAGTTCCCATAGAGGTGCCTTTTATGTTTGTAGAATTTTTCTTTATACCAAAAAAGTTATGGTCAAGTATATGTGGCAGGATGTAACTTCGCCCGAGTTCAGCAGCCGTGCAGGATGCCGGCTGACCTCAGACTTTTTTTAAAGGGGCAAACACTTACAAGGCATGTAGGTGACACCAGAACATCCTTCACCCACTCATCGAGACCAAAGTCTACCTTCTTTCCTATTCATATAAAATTACTACATTTGGAGATATTTAAAAAATTGATTGAAAAAGAACTTGCTATAGGAAGTTAACTAATTTGAACAGGGGCGAAGGTTTTCTTATTTAAGATTTTACACATTTTGATTATGATTGTATTTTCTTGGTTACCTATGTGACATTATCCTTGGAGAAAGGAATCTGATTTAAGATTATATGGCAACATAAAATTAGGTTAGCTTTTAAATACTGGAATACTGTGGAGACCATATCTTCAGAAGAATATAAATATATTATAGAGCGTACAAAAAGGGTAACTAAAATGATGCACGGCCTACATCATAAAACTTACCCAGAAAGACTAAAAGATCTTAACATGTATAGTTTGGAGCAGAGAAGGGACAGGGAGGACATGATAAAACCCTTGATATATTTGAAAGTTTCTAACAAAGTACAGCAGTAAAACATTCTTCAAAAGAAGAGAAGTATTAGAACACAAGGACATACAATGAAAATGAAGGCAGTTTCAGGGGAAATGTAAGAAAAAATTACTTTACAGAAATGGTAGTGGATACGTGGAAAAGCCTCCCATCAGAGGTGGTAGAGGCTAAGTCAGTAGAGCAATTTAAACTTACTTGGGATAGGCATATGGATATGCTTAAAAAGAACTAAGGTTCAAAAGGGTTTGAGATTGCCTAAATGATAAAAAAAAAGGGGGAAGACTAGATGGGCTAAGGACCTTATTCAGTAAGGATTGCAGTTTCTGCTAAAAAGCAGTTGCTGTGATCTAATAGTTGACGCCCAGAAATAGAGAAAAAATGCCCATTGCTGAAATTGCGAATGCATTGCAATATGTGGGCTGATTGCAAAAACCATATGCAATTACCGGAACTTCAAAAAAAAATCCCATCTGTGCCAGGCAAAGTCACCCACAATTCTTGTGACACAACAGGCTGAAAGTGGTCATCGCTGAAGTTGGAGAACCTCCTTAAAAACGCCTGGGTGCGCCTGCGTTTTTGCAGACACACCCAGAAAACTGTATGGTTTCCACCCAGAATTGCCGGCTTCCTGTCAAACAGCATCTGCATTCCAATCACGATGTGCACGCAATTTCTGTCACTATTTCTAGTTGTGCGTGCACAATGCAAATACTGCGCATGCACAGTCGTTTGATAATCGGCCAGATTGCGATTCGCAAACTTTACAATCCTTACTGAATGAGGTCCTAAGTGGTTCTTATCTGCCTTCAAATTCTATGTTACATACTGCATAATACACTTTGCCAGTTTTTACTGTATCTATCTTATTACTACTGTTTGAATGTTAGGATCTTCAGTTAGAATGTGTGATCTACTGTAGCTGCCAGGAGTTTTTCAGGCAGATATTAATAATTGATCATAAGCACATGAATTACAACCTGGCTATTGTCTTTATCAACCTACTCCAAAACTCCCCCTTTTACATACTGCTCACAGTTAATATATGAACTGCTAAATACCTCTGTAAAATTATTAGTATTCATAGCAGGAATAATCCAATTTATTGGTGAAAATGTAACTATAGCTCATTCTAGATCTAATGTGCATGTGATTATAAGCAAAGCATTTATTATTATTATGGCTACACATCCCTTATCATGTAGCCACAAGTGAAGTTACTGTAACCAGAGGAAGAAAATTAGTCATCTCCAACTACTATGTGATATAATTAAATCTGAATGAGATCAAATAATTACCGGGTATTGGGTTATTCCAAAAAACTGTTTAGAAGTTTTACATATGTTAAACTGGATGACTTTACAACTCAAAATCTTACCTATCCTCGCAATACCCACTAGGAATTTATTAATTATTAGGTTCACATTTCTCTAACTGTACTTATAAATATGAAACTATTACATAACTGTGAAAGAAAAAATATATATTTTGTATAGTGGCTACACCATGCCACATATAACGATCTCTCAAACACATTCTATTAACATCAATGAAATAATATGCGATAAAATAAAGGACACAGAGTGAACAAAAGTTTTTATTGAATTTTTTGTATTTCTTTGAGCACTTATTCTACATCTATAACGTACTTAAATTTGCTGAGGTGTTCTAGATTGAACAATAAAAGTTACATTGTATATTTTCTTTTCCTTGAGTGCACTTCAACTAGAGATTTTTTTGTATTATTCTTGCAGTCTATGGCAGCAACCCATACACAAATGATAAATTATTATAGGTTCTTAATCCGCAGAATTGGAAACAAACTATTACTATTGTGCGTGTCTGTGTATGGGGCAGCAGTTGATTTACCGATGAACACAATACCGACGGTCATAATCCCAGCATATATTGACCGACAGACAAAATACCGACATTCATTATACCGACATGTTCAAAATGCAGACATAGCCAGAATACAGACATTTTATATGCCGGCATGGGTTTTTAAGGAGTTTTGACCAAAAACAGACATGTTTACCATATTTGAAGGGGAGAAGGGAGTAGGAAACCTGAGCACAGGTGTATCAATTAGAATCTGAATCAATTGCTAAGAATATATTGTTCCACAATGTGATATACAGTAAGTATCATGATTTTATCCAGTGGAGTTCCACTTAGAAATATCTCGGGTGGAGGTGCTTCCCTGAGAGAATGGTAAACGTAAATACAAGAAGGGGCAGAAGAAACTCTCTTTTTCTGGGAGCACTTTTATAAAGTTATAAAACTTAACTTATTACTGTACTTGCTTTAGACTGTCCCAGGATGCATTGGGGCCTCCTCTATATCCCAGCCTGCAGGCACTGTGAACACAGTTTCGTTAACCAGTCCAATGCAGGAGCAAGTAAAAGAGAAGGTAGATGTTAGTCACATAGAACCATGGCCCTCATTCCGAGTTGTTCGCTCGCTAGCTGCTTTTAGCAGCATTGCACACGCTAAGCCGCCGCCCTCTGGGAGTGTATCTTAGCATAGCAGAATTGCGAATGAAAGATTAGCAGAATTGCGAATAGAAATTTCTTAGCAGTTTCTGAGTAGCTCGAGACTTACTCAGCCATTGCGATCAGTTCAGTCAGTTTCGTTCCTGGTTTGACGTCACAAACACACCCAGCGTTCGCCCAGACACTCCTCCGTTTCTTCAGACACTCCCGCGTTTTTCCCAGAAACACCAACGTTTTTTCGCACACGCCCAGAAAACGGCAAGTTTCCGCCCACTTCCTGTCAATCACAGTACGATCACCAGAACGATGAAAAAACCTCGTTAAGCCGTGAGTAAAATACCTAACTTTTGTGTAAAATAACTAAGCGCATGCGCTCTGCGAACCATGCGCAGTAAGCGACTAATCGCAATATAGCGAAAATCGGCAACGAGCGAACAACTCGGAATGACCCCCCCATGTTCTCACGACAGGAGAAGGGACTAGCAGCTAATGCCATACAAACCCCTAGAAGCTAGGTGCGTCAGGGCCGGCACCCTGTGGAACCAATGTACATCTAAGAAAGAGATTTAACCATGGTAAGTCTACCATAAATCTCCTTTTCTGCAGCGGGGTACATTGGTTTCCACAGGGAAACATCCGGGATGTCCTAAAGCCATTCATCATGGGAGGAGACGCACCGTAGCGGGTATGAGAACCCGACGTCCAATGGAAGCATCCTGGGAGGTGGAAGTATCAAAGGCATAGAACCTGATGAACGTGTTCACTGAGGACCACGTAGCCGCCTTGCACAATTGTTCAGCAGATGCGCCTCGGCGGGCCGCCCAAGAAGGTACAACACACCGAGTAGAAAGGGCTTGGATACCAGCAGGAGCTAGATGTCCAGCCTGTGCATACGCTTGTGCAATCACTATTTTAATCCATCTGGCCAAGGTCTGCTTATTCGCAGGCCAGCCGCGTTTGTGAAAACCAAAAAGTTCAAATAGGGTATCTGACCTCCTGATAGAGGCAGTCCTCTCCACATAAATACGGAGAGCCCATACCACATCCAAAGACCGCTCTTTGGAGGACAAATAAGGAAAGGCCGGAACCTCAATCTCTTGGTTAAGGTGCAAAGAGGACACCACCTTAGGCAAATACCCAGGGTGAGTTCTAAGAACTGCCCGGTCACGGTGAAATATCAGAAAGGATGGACAACAGGACAGAGCGCCTAGGTCTGACACCATCCTAGCAGAGGCAATAGCCAGTAGGAACAGGACCTTGACCGTGAGCCATTTAAGGTCCACTGACTCAAGAGGTTGAAATGGAGACTCTTGCAGAGCATTGAGAACAGGCAGATCCCATGGAGCCACAGGGAAGACATAGGGAGGCTGAATCCGTAAAACACCCTGAGTGAAAATATGAACACCAGGAATAGACGCAATTTTCTCTGAAACCACACCGACAAGGCAGAAATATGAACCTTAAGGGAGGCCAGACGAAGGCCTAAGTCCAGGCCTTGTTGCAGAAAAGCCAGAAGTCTGGAAGTACTGAATTTGTAAGCATCGTAATTCTTAATAGTACACCAAGTAAGAATTCCAGACCCTATAATATATCCGCGCAGATGCCGGTTTGCGGGCCTTCAGCATAGTTTGGATAACCACCTCAGAGAATCCTTTGGTCCTCAGGAGTGAAGCTTAAAGAGCCACGCTGTCAAAGCCAGTCTGGCCAGGTCCGGGTATACACAAGGGTCCTGAACGAGGAGGTCTGGGCGTTGAGGTAGTAGAAGAAAACGCTTTATTGATAGACCCTGCAGGTCTGAGAACCAATGCCATCTGGGCCACGCTGGAGCGACTAGAAGTAGTATTCCTCCTTCTTGTTTGAACTTCCAAAGTACCCTGGGAAGGAGTGACACTGGAGGGATCACGTAAGGCAGCCGAAAGTTCTATGGAATTGCCAGTGCATTCATGAACGCTGCTCGAGGATCCCTGATTCTTGATCCGAATACTGGAACTTTGTGATTGTGTCGAGACGCCATCAGGTCTACATCTGGTAGGCCACACTTGTCCACTAGGAGTTAAAAGACTTCCCGATGAGGACTCCTCTCTCCGGCATGCACGTTCTGACGACTGAGGAAAACTGCTTCCCAGTTGAGGACTCCGGTAATGAACACTGCCGATATTGCTGGCAGATGGCGTTCCACCAAACAAATGATTTTTTGACACTTCCATCATTGCCATGTGGCTTTGAGTGCCACCTTGATGGTTTATGTATGCCACCGTGGTGGCGTTGTCTGACCGTACTTGAACAGGCCTGTTCTATATCAGAGGTAGGACGAGAGACAAAGCATTGAACATCGCCCGCAATTCCAGAAGGTTTATCAGGAGGAGTGATTCCTCCCTGGTCCACCGACCCTGGAGAGAGTGTTGCTCCAACACCACACCCCAACCCCTTAGACTGGCATCCGTAGTCATAAGGATCCAGTTGGGGATCCAGAAGGGACGGCCCTTGTCAACTGCTAGTCCTGTAGCCACCAGGTCAGTGACAGACAAATCTCCGGAGTCAAGGAGATCATGTGAGACCTGATCCAATGAGGCAGGCCATCCCACTTGGAAAGGATTAACCTCTGCAGAGGGCGGGAATGAAATTGAGCATACTCTACCATGTCGAAAGCAGACACCATGAGGCCTAGTGCTTGCATCACCGAGTGTATCGACACTCTTGGGCGAGAGATGAAGTATCTGATCCTGTCCTGAAGTTTCAGGACCTTCTCTGGAGACAGAAACGACTGTTGATTGTGAGTGTCCAGTAGTGCCCCCAGGTGCACCATACTCCGAGCAGGGACCAGCGAGGACTTCTTCCAGTTGATGAGCCACCCGTGGGCTTGTAGGAAGTTTACCATCAGTTGCAGATGACTGAGGAGGACATCGTGGGAGATTGCTAGAATCAGCAAGTCGTCCAGAGACGGCAGGATCCTGACTCCCTGGCGACGGAGTTGAGCCGTCATCACGGCCATAACCTTGGTGAAGATCTGAGGGGCCATGGCCAGTCCAAAGGGCAGAGCCTGGAATTGATAGTGAAGGTTGCCAATAGCAAACCGCAGATTTTGCTGATGCGATATGGCAATAGCTATGTGCAGGTAAGCATCCTGTATGTCCAGGGATACCATATAGTCTTCAGGATCCATGGCCAGTACAATTGAGCGCAGTGTTTCCATATGGAACTTGGACACTCACAAACTTGTTTAGTGATTTGAGGTTGAGTATAGGCCGGAAAGACCCATTGGGTTTCGGGACTAGAAACGTGTTCGAGTAGTATCCTCTGCTTCTCTGGGATAGAGGTACCGGCACTACCACTCCTGTACCCAGGAGGGAACGCACAACCAGTTGTAGAGCTTGCGCCTTCAGTGGATCCAAAGGGATAACCGATGTGCAGAACTGGCGAGGAGGACGTCTCTTGAAAGACACTGCGTACCTGTGAGAGACAACTTCTCGCACCCATGCGTCTGAAGTGTTCTTTAACCAGACCTGGGTGAATCGCAGGCTGACTGGCAGCCCAGGATTGTTTTGCCTTGGGCTTAATGGTTTTGGGAGCACAAGATTGTCTCGGGTATGCCTGATCTTTTGCTTTCCCTTGAGGTCGAAAGGAACGAAAAGTGGTACCTTCTGCACAAAAGGCAAAAGGATTAGTATTTAGGAGAAAAGCAGTCTTAGCAGCCGCTAAGTCAGTTACAAATTTATTGAGATCTTCCCCAAATAGGATGTTCCCCTTAAAAGGGAGTACCTCCAAAGTCTTTTTGGAGTCCAGGTCCACCTTCCATGACCTCAACCACAGAATACGGCGAGCCAGGATGGATGTAGTCGATGCCTTGGACGCCAACACACCTGACTCAGAGGACACCTCCTGAATGTGATAGGCGGCGGTGGTAATATGAGATAAGTATTGTCTGGCAGTGTCAGATATATCCTGAGGCAGCTCTTCCTCTAATGCCTGAACCCATGCTTCAATTCCTTTTGAAGCCCAGGAGGCTGCTATAGTGGGTCTATGTACAGCACCTGTAAGGGAGTAGACTTCAGGCATTCCTCCAGACGTTTATCTGTCAGTTCCTTCAGTGAGGTGACAGGCAGAGTAGATGACACCACGAGACATGTGACATGGGAATCCACCAGCGGCTAATTTTCCCACTTGTTACATAACTCTGAAGGGAGAGGATAGCGAGCTACCATCTTTTTAGACAGGGAGAATTTATTTCCTGGAGAAGACCAGGGTTCTTGACATATGTCCACTAAATGGTCAGAATGCGGTAATAATGTTTTAGTTACCTTCTGACATTTAAACTTATCAGGTTTTTTAGACACCATAGTGGAATCCTCATCATCATCAGTGATCTGTAGGATCTGCTTAATAGCAACCACTACTTCAGGGACATCAAGCTGAGTAGTAGATTCCTCGTCAGAAGTAACTGTGTCAATGTCTGTCGGGGCAGTATACTCTCCATCCTCATCAGAAGAATCTTCTGAGAGATTAGTGGATTGTGAGGAGGAAGTAGCCCGCTTAGATGACCCCATGACACGAGAGTGACTTGGGGCAGTTTTATGTCTAACCAAGGATTGATTCAATTGCTGCAACTGGGTAGACAAATTATCCGCCCAAGGCAGATTTACCATAGGGACAATATGTGACTGCAATGGCACAGGAGGTCCCATAGGGGGCATAAGGCGTGTCACAAGTGTATTGAGCATAGTTGAGATCGCCAACCAAGGTGGCTCTTGATTGGTTACAGGAGCTGCGGACTGACTGGGAGATATATGGCATAGTACACAGACCGTCATACAAAATTTCCCCCTCAGGTAAATCCTTGGCACATGCTCTGCATGATACGGGAGCGTCCACGGATTTCCTGCCCTTTGGGTTAGACATTTTCAGTGAATGTAACCGCAGAGCATATGCGTATGATACAGCCAGAGTACAATACATGTGAATAAATTCCCTAGTATGTGACAGCGTACACAGTACACACTAGCAACTAAATCCGGTACAATGTGACTGTGTATACAGTACACAACTCCAGCAAATAAATCCGGTATTATGTGACTGAGCACACTGTAGAATACACTTAACGGTAAATACTGTGAAGCACTATATATGAGACCCAGATGCACCTAGTCCCTTAGGGTACAGAATACAGTGATAGCTAGAGCTGGGATACACTGAAAGTGAAATCCACACAGCAGATACAGGCACACACAGTCACAATGCAGATAATTATTTTAGTAAGACAATAAAACTGTACTGGACTATATATATATATATATATATATATATATATATATATATATAAAATTCACGTCCTGAGACCGGATGTATATATCAGAATACTCATACAATATATTTAGGCACAGGTACACTTGTTCTTAACTAACTGTCTTAATATTGTCATGTAGAATACTTAAGTGTGTGTTAAATCACAGCGCTGATATACAGGCGGATTTACAGAGGAGACCTTGCCCTGCAGTCCCGGAGAACAGTCACAGCTATTCTTAAAGCGTCTAAGTCAGGGAGAGGGGGAGAGTGTGAGGCAGCTCCAGGGCAGGAACACCAGTAGTAGATGGCGCCCGGAGCTGGGGGAGGGGCTACAGGTCAAGCACCTTCTCCCCTATGCTGGTCCTCACCACCTGGTACTATGGAGTCTTAGTACATTCGACCTGTACTCCTATGCCCTGGTAGATATAGTGGGGTCCCTGCTCGGTTTCAGTGTCCACACCAGTGTCGCAGTCCATCTCCTTAGACTGCAATCAGAATGCGATTTAATGGTGGATCCCGCCTGGGGGACCCTCTTACCTCCTCCCTTCTGTAGCAGCCACACAAACCAGGAGAGCGCTGCAACTGTGTGCCCAATGCCGGATCGTCTCCACTGCAAGTACCCGGGAACAGAGCCAGCAGGAATATGCAACACCGCTGGGGAGGTGACGGAGCCACAGCACAGAATGTCACCATGACATGTAAGTGCTGCAGCCCTTGAAGTCTTCTAAAAGCTTTTCAGGGTTGCCCAGTGCAGTCCCAGTTATGTGACCTGCTCTGCAGAGCACCAACTCGACACTGAGCTCACAGTGCCTGGAGGCGGGGTTATAGAGGAGGCCCCAATGCATCCTGGGACAGTCTAAAGCTTTAGCCTGTTGGTGCCTGGATCAAGATCCATCTCTACACCCTGATGTTTCCCTGTGAAAACCAATGTACCCCGCTGCAGAAAATAAATTATCTTGCTGTAATAAATGCTTCAAATAGACAATGTGTAGTTCACTGATAATTCAGAAAGCTTGAGCGAAATAATTAATTTTCAAAACTGGTACCATCTTTTCAAGGTCTCACAGATAATTTCTATTGATAGGTAACACAGGTGACAGTGCTAATGCTGTATACAGCCGGTAAAAAATATATTAATGACTCTAAACATAAACAGAATATCTCACAAAATTGCCAAATAGTGGATGATATCCGTATTTAATGTCAATATTGCAGATTAATAACATGCAATGTGAGGGTGTGTCGTGCAGGATAAATGTAAAACTCCTTGCATGAGTGGAAGGGTAGTAACAGGCAACCATGTATAATGACACTAATTGAGGTAGCTGCTGCTCACTGTCTCCAGGGCCATTTATAGTGAGTGAGCATGTCCCACAGTGTCGCAGGGTTTAGAATGAGGTTGAGTTGGTGCTTCTGCTGTTGTAGTATAACGACCTGAGTGCCCTGTTGTATTAGCGCAGGGGACTTAGCAGATCATTGTCCACAATGAGAGAGCGCCGACGTGGAGGATAATAAAGTGTCAGAAAAGATGTAGATTAAAGACACATGGGCTGCTCTTAGAGTGTACTGCTTCCCTGCATATGCCACTGGTATTGGTGTAGGGTGAGCGACACTTTAATTGCGGTGTGTGTATAAAGCAGAAAGGTCAGCGGCAGTGTTCCATGCTCTGATGGCTGGCCGGTCCCTGGTGGTATAGCAGGGTCAATAACCATGCCCCGCAGCACTTCTCACAGCGCCCTGAAAGTACAGGGTACAGATTACAGGTATCGTAGTGGTGAGTCTGCCCTGTTCAGTCTGGCTGTATTGGTGGTGCGGTGTTCCGCTAGTGCACTTGCTGGCACTGGATTCTCAGACAGCTGTTTCGCGGTGACGCTTCTTCAGTGAGACGTCAATTTTATAACTAAGAGAGTGCCCACAGAAAAAAAAAATATTCTGCCCCTTCTTGTCATACTTTACCATCCCAGTGGAACTGGAGGGGGAATATAATAGTGTGCCGAGCATAGCGAGCCATGCGAGGGGATGCAGTACACTTACACGGTTTCCATGTTGACCTATGTCTGCATTGACACAAAAAAACAGAAAAGCTTATGTCTGTATTTTTAAATGTCGGCATTTCAAATGTCTGTATTTTATTTCGGCATTTTGAACATGTTGGCAGAATGAATGTCGGTATTTTAACCATGTCAATATTTTGACTTTCGGGATTATGACCGTCGGTATTGTGTCGGTCTGTAAATCATATTGAACCCTGTGGATGTATGTATGTATTTATATATATATATATATATATATATTTCAACTAAGCATTGGTTGCCATGTCCAATAGAAGTCTGACACGCAGAGCTCTAGTACATACAGTTCCAATATGACCGGCACTCCAAACAAAAGTTTTAAATACCTGGGTGCCCTCCACGGTCCAGACGGAGCAAACACAGAGAGAGAGATACTGGCGGCACTCCACGGGTTTTCAAGAAAAGACAGCTACACAAGCTTAATGTCAACGTTTCAGGTGCTTTCGAAAGGTGTGAATAAACAGCACCTGAAACGTTGACATTAAGCTTGTGTAGCTGTCTTTTCTTGAAAACCCGTGGAGTGCCGCCAGTATCTCTCTCTCTGTGTTTGCTCCGTCTGGACCGTGGAGGGCACCCAGGTATTTAAAACTTTTGTTTGGAGTGCCGGTCATATTGGAACTGTATGTACTAGAGCTCTGCGTGTCAGACTTCTATTGGACATGGCAACCAATGCTTAGTTGAAATATATATATATATATATATGTTTACTGGATAATACTTTTCGGTTAAGATGGTCATCACTTTCTATGCTGTGACAATTTGACTTCATCTTTTACCTATGTCATTTGTACCTTGCGCTCTTTTGTAGGTCACCTTTATTTATACACTGCTCTCTTCAGATTTAGGCTGGTATCTAACTAGCTGCAGTGAACTACCGCAGCTAATGAATTCGCAGGGAGCTATCCAAATACCCCCGTTACTTGGCACTTATTGGGGATTATAATACATAATTCCCGTTAAGCATCCCTCAGAGTTGGCGATAATATGTGGGTTCAGGAACTTAGCCTGGATCCAATGTGTTATCGGGTGATAGCAGGTCCTTTGTCTACTTAAAAAAAAGGGGCTTTAATTAGATAACCTGATAATGACCATCAGCCCGTTTTCTTTATGGGAGAAAAATGATCGGGGTTAATTGGATACCTGCCATCTCTCTGTTTTCAATGTATTCATCTGGTTTTGTGTGTGGTTGTCTGTCACATCCATTGTACATCCCCACTGGTATTGTTGACTTATTACCCACAATTCCAATTGTTTTCTTAAATTATTACTAGCAGTTGTTATTAAACAAGTGTTATTTCCATTACAGTAGGTGTCACATTATATAAATCTGAATTCTAGATAAGCTTAGATAAATGCTTACTGTCCACACGGAAGTCCTGGCAGCATCTAAGTAATAGTAAGGGTACCGTATGAAGCTTTATTGGACACATTTTTCACAGTATTGTTTAACAGAACCATTCTATTGACAGAATTGGTATAAACTATACAGTTTGACGTTAAATAACATGAATGTAAACTACTATGCATTACATGCCCATTTTGCAGCTTAATTTAATAAGTAGTAATTAAACTGTGGCTAATAAGTGTGCATTATACAAGTAAGCCTATATATGCCCATGTCAATTTACAGGTTTGTAACTACCAACATTTTCCATGAAGTAATGTGATTTGGTGATGTTTCACCTGGTCCCATCCACTTCCACTAAATAGGCTTTTCGGAGTAAAATTAAGGTGGTCATTAGGCAAAAAAGTGTGCCTTCTAGCATCCTTTAGACTAGTTACCATCTGAAGCTTAAATGCTGCACATCAACTGCATTTTTAATTGAAATACAAAGCATGTAAAGGCACGTAAACATAAATTCTATACCGTGTCCATTGCCATTTGCATTCATACTCGTGTCTGCATGAATTAGTATTTGAGTGTGTTTAACTTCACTTTCTTCATTGCTCTCCATCATTACTAATTTGTCTTTCTACTACATAAAAATAGGTTTATTTAATATATGGATATCTTGCCATTATATGGATGGATTATATGAATATTTTTTCATTATACAGAGAACACTGAGATGGCTCACGGATGCCAGGAAGAGTTCCAAAGATGTTCAGCATAGACTGGCAAGTCAATGAGATGATGTTTTTTTCTTCTATCTGCTACTTCCAGCCCAACATGGACCTTCTATAACAGGACTGCTATGAATTTGACATTAATAGTGAAAACCATACCAGCAGTACCCACGTCAATAACCCCCTGGGTTGTTTTAACTTAGCCAAGGCTATATGGTACCATACCATGTCTAATTATCTATTACATTTGAGGGGGGCAAGGGTGGGTCTATTTTTAATGTACAGTGCTCCTCCCATTCATTGAAATATAGCACATATTGTAAACCCCATAGTCAATGAGAAAATATGCACGCTGCATATTTTGTTAGCTAAACACACTGATGTATGAAAAGTCCAATAATGCTGCATTGACAGGGAAAAGAAACATAAGCTCCAAAAAATGTTTAGATTGTAGAGTTCCAGTCAGTACTTATTTTTTAATTCAGACATTAAAATAAGAGTCCTTGCTCAACTCACCTGAATATTTTCCATTAAAACTGTGTAATGCCATTACTGCACGTATAAAAATATTTTGGGGCCCAATTCTAATTTGTAATGAATGCGTCCTCTTTCATTGCACTGGATGTTTACTACTGTATGTCCTCTGGGGTCTGGTACTCCAGGTCAACAACAAAAAGGTCGACACACCTTAGGTCGACGCCAATTGGTCGACACACCTTAGGTCGACATGGTAAAAAGGTCGACAGGAACAAGGTTGACATGGAAAAAGGTCGACATGAGTTTTTAATGTTTTTTTTTGGTGTCGTTTTCTTCGTAGAGTGACCGGGAACACCAATTAGTGCACCGCTTCGCTCACCATGCTTCGGGCATGGTGCCTTCGCTCCGCTACCGCTTCGCTCGGCACAGATTACCGTTCCTATCGTAGTCCACGTGGAAGTATGAAAAGGTTCCAAAAAAAGAAAAAAATCGTGAAAAACTCATGTCGACCTAAGGTGTGTCGACCAATTGACGTCGACCTAAGGTGTGTCGACATTTTTGTTGTCGACCTGGAGTCCGGATACCATCCTCTGAACAAATAGCAGTTCAGCTAGGGCATCATTCTGTTTTCTGCTAGCTGGCACACCAAAACATACACTAGTGCTTCCTCTTACCTGGAGACTATCAATTGTTTTTTGGGATGAAGAACAGTACGGAATTACTTTTGATTAAATATCAATTTGTTGGTAATGGAAAGGTCTGTTAATACTGGACAGTAGAAAAATGTCACAGTGAGGGCATCCTATCAAATTTTTTTTTGCACTTTTTACACATTCATAAACCCTGGAAATGTCCAGTTGCCCACATTGCTTTCTAAAATTTTAGAGTCCTCTTCAAAATTTTAGGAAGTGGCCCAATTAGTGCATTAACATCAGCTATTAGTACAGTAAAATGTATTGGTAACAGCACAACACATAAAAAGTACACTGAAAACACATCACTAGATGGAGGCTAAAGGAAGTGCTGTATTCCCATTTTACCAATTATCCCATATTTTTAACAAGCCCTAAGAACTCTGACTTTGTCTAAAGTGATCTTTCATACATTTTAATAAATAAATCCAGAAAAAGAAAAACAATCAAATGGCTGACAGTGATTTGCATTTTGTTAAGGAAAACATATGCTGTAAATAAACTGTAACTATGTAATACAACCAGCAAATTTAAAAGCAGATATCTTTTTTTAAATGGGTAGCGCGCAAATTTAGGAATCGTGAAGATTTTAAACAAACCGTATTTCAATTGATCAATACAAAGTAGCTTTTAAATTTGACAATGTACAGTAAATGTCTGGATTGCAATCCACTTTAACTGCCTCTAATTTAAATGGAAGTTAATTTAATCACAGTGAAATGACCATTATCACATGGATTTCCCACTGTGCACCTCACAAACTGTACCCTAATGAAATACTAAATCTAATTAGCACAGTAACAACACAGTTGACACTAAAGTGTCTAATTCTTATTTCTAATTACTTGTATTTTAACAACAAATCATTTAGCTTATCAGGCACACAGTTTCTTATTTATACTATATATACAAAGGTGTAAAATAACATATTTTAGTAAAACAAAGTTTAAAAAAATGCATTTTTAACCCATCCCTGAACAAAGTCTTGGAAAAAAAATATTTAAAAAATAAAACTCAGACTTTGCAAATTACAAACATTTACATCTTTGCACATATTCTGTGCTCATGGTATATTCTTTTATATACAGACTAAATATGTGCTTATATAGACACAATTAAAAGAACAAAATTAGATTAATCTGATTTGTACAAAAAACAAACAAAAAACATAAGAACAGCTGAAAGCCTATAATGAAACGGACCATACATTATGACCTTATTTCAGCTTTGGAAAGCTCAGGCTTTTTGTGCTTAATGGAAGACCTCTCCAGTACCTTAAACAGTGGTATGATACTGAATAAATGGGCTCAATACACACAAAAAAAATAAGTACATAAAGGTACCTGCTATAAGTTATGTGTGGTTGGCACTTGGCTTTCCTAGATGAAAGCTATTTGTAATATCCAATTACACAGTGTTCTAAGGAAGAGACCATAAACCACTTTCTAGTCTCTAATAATCGGTCCTCCTACTGTATCACTGTAACATTGACACTTTTTATTGTGCCTTTTCATAAGTTTACTTTGCTTACATATTTTTTTCAAATATGAAGTGAGGAAAAAAAATTGCCTTGTAATTATTTTACAAATAGGAAATAGATGATTTGCTTATTACAAGAATATTGCCTGTTACACAAATCAAAATGTGAGGGTGGTTCAATAATTAAGGCAACAAGACTTCCCACGTGTATAATGTTCTCAATTTCATTCTAATTTCCTACCAGGCCAGGGGAGGTAGACCGCTGCTTCCCCTAACAGCCATTAGACTGCGCCTCACACCATTTGTAAGAAGACAGGGCTGGATGAAACATTGTTACACATTGAGGTGCATAGTGAGATCAGATTCAAACATCTAAAGGGCACATCAGCAGCTGAAATTCGTCGCCAACTTGTTGAGGTGTACAGAGATAATGTCATTTCACAGAAGCAGGTTTGGGTTAGGTGCACTGCCTGTGGTGGACGTGATTGGCTGGCCAGATCACTGCTCATCTTTAAAATCTGTCCTGCCACTATTAAAAACACTGCACTACACACAAACCTATTTCCATGACATAACGTTATCACCGTACACCTCGGCAAGTTGGCAATGAATTTCAGATGCTGATGTGCCCTTTAGATGCAGAAATCTGATCACACTTCGCACCTCTGTTTCCACTAGCCCTGCCATCTTACAACTGATGTTGGGACAGTATGGCTGATATGAGGCGCAGTCTAAGGGAAAGTGCCGTGAGGGGAAGCAGTGTCATCCTGCTCTGGCCTGGTGGGAAACTAGAATGGAATAGAGAACATTACACACGTGAGAAGTCTTGTTACCTTACTTATTAAACCACCCCTGTACATTCCCTATCAGCATCTAACAAGTGTTGGTACATAAATGTAATTTATTCTACCACTAAGGAAGTAAAAGTTGTAGTTTGAACTATTCATAAAAGGGGTAAAAAAACAATCCAAGTGGCCTTTCCAATGTTGCAATTTGTGCACTACTGGATGCACGAAGACGGCTGGCTACATAGCACACATCTGTAGTGCAGTAAGGACGATGTACTGGAATGCACATGGTTTTCTGCCAGACATTCGATGAGAAGTGCATTATTTGGAATTATGCAGAGACTCCAAGCTAACAGAAATGTCAATGGCTTGTCCAGTTTTTGATCATAAGCATGAAGAGGTATATCTTCTTTCTGCACCGAGACTTCAGCCTTCATGAGCGCAACCATATTTCCATTTCAACCACAGGTCCTAAATCCCTTTTGTTTCCTGCAAAGGAGAAAATTAAATAAAAATTAGATTGTGCAATACATTAGATCTTCATTATCATAGGGTATTCAAAGGATACAAACAGCTGATTCTTTAGCCGTTAGTAAGACATCTGGGGCTTGATTCGGAAATGGACAAAGATGTGGGCGCAGTCGCCTCTGCGTTATTCTGCTAATGACGCATCCAAATATTATACAACTGAGATGCCACATGTCTTAAGCCAGTGAATTTGTGTCAATGTGTGTATTTAGCGCACCAGCCCTAAGGCTGGCCAATTATGGCATCCTATGCGAAGACCCCTCTGAATCAGGCCCCTATGTTTCTATTTAAATGTCATTTTAAAGTCCTCCCATTTATCACCACTACAGATTCTCCTCACATTGAGTGCAGACGTTCCATGCTTTTCCAGTCAGATAACAAGGCCAATAAATTTAGAACCATCATTTTGTTTGCTCTTTATATCCATACTTAAATACAAGCAAAATGAGACTTATTATTTTTCAGGTTTGCTTTTTTTTTGCCCTGTCCGAGGGTTGCAGTTTTGTTGATTTTTTTTAAAATTTGCTGGCTATTCTTTATATTGTGCATACATTATCTGGAGTGGCCACTTGAAGCATTTGGCTCAGACTGCAGAAGGAAACGTGTGGGATTGATGGTGTATATGCTAATGGTATAATGTGGGAACATTGACGGTAGCCTACTCAGTAAAGCAAAGGTACTGTGCATTATGGCCAGCTGCTCCTTGTACTATAATCATGCCCTATAGAGGACTACGCTGCACGCAATAGCTCTATTCATACTTTACTGGAACATACAGACGCGTCTTTCCTCATCTAGCATCAGAATGTAATGAGTCGCGGGACACAGGGCACGAGAGCCACAAGCTCCTGTGCGACTGTCAGCACCGAGCGCCTTTTCTCCACAAAAATGCATCTTAGTCACATTGCGAATTAGTCGCACAAGCAGGCTTTGCTGATTAAAATTATGTGGTATGACTATATTCTGTGAGACTGCATCTGTATCCGCGTACGAAATGCTACGTTACAGTGTACCCCAGGAAAACACTGTAATGTAGCATATCATTTTGATCAGCAAAGTCTGCTTGTGCATCTTATTCGCATGCAACTAGACACAACTAGGGCTGTTTAAAGTGAGTGCAGCAATGATGAGGGAGGACACATCTGTATCAGTTCTTCATCACACACTGTACTGGCACACAGAAATTCTTCATGACACACTGGCACACATCAGCCCTCATCATACACAATACTGCCACACACCCTCCTTCTTCACACCAGCCCTTCCCAAAAACTGTACTTGCATACACCAGGCCTAATCACACACTGTACTCACACATACCAAACCTCATCATACACGGTACTGGCACACACCAAGCTTCACCATGCAGTGTACTGGCATACACCCTCCTTCATCACACACTGTACTCACACATACCAAACCTTATCATACACGGTACTGGCACAACACCAGGCCTCATCACACATTGTACTGGCAAACAACCTCCTTCATCACACACTGTACTGGTACAAAAGAGTAGTTCTACACGCTGCACTGGCACAAACAAGTCCTCATTATTGTATGAAACCGCAGAGTCAAAAGTAAAGACAAATATTGTATGCTTTGAAGACTATTGTTGCAGACTGTCAGATGTCTTACCCATTTAGAAATTTTTGAACATCTCTAAGTCTTTAGGAGGTACTGAGGGTGCTTTATTCCAATCATCCTCGGGATAAGCTTCAAAATTTGATGCATCACCTTCATGGGACACTTTTGGCATTATTGGAGGCTAACAAATGGAGAAAAAAACAAAAACAAATCGTAAAGCAAATACATTGGTTTTGGCTATTACTATATATATATTAGAGATGAGCGGGTTCGGGTTTTACTCGGTTCTCAAAGCGGCATCTTATTGGCTATCCAAAACAAGAGACATCCGTGAGCCAACAAGATGCCGTTTTGAGAACGAGTAAATCCGAGTAAAACCGACCCCGCTCATCTCTACTATATCTATCAATCTATCTATATATATATATCTATATATATATATACACACACACACACACACACACACATATATATATATATATATATACACACACACATATACACACCTATAAATATATATATATATATATATACACGCACACACACACACACACACACACATATATATATATATATACACACACACACACACACCTATAAATATATATATATATATATATATGTAGCATGTAGATTATGGCAGCACTGCCAATAGTAAATATAACTTTGGGGTTACAAATATAAGCATAGCGATGCAGGCGGCACTCAGATAAAACTTACAAACAGAGCAGGGTTATATGGGATGTAGTTAAAATGCCGCCGGCCGGGATCTTGGCGGTCGAAATCCAAATGCCTGGAATCCTGAATGTTGTTAGTGTGTGTGTGGGGGGTTAGGTTTAGGCATTAGAAGGGAGGTTAGGGTTCAGGGACGGGAAGTGGATGGTTAGGATGTTTACGGGAGAGGAGGGGTTAGGGTTAGGCACTTACAAGGGGAGATTAGGGTTAGGCACCAAACAAGGGGGTTAAGTTTAGACAGCGGGGAAGAGAAGGTTAGGGTTAGACACCACCGGGGAGGGTTAGGCACACACAAGGGAGGGTTAAGGTAGAGCGGAGGGATAGGGTACTATCTGGGGGGCTGTTGGGATTTTGATGGTCGGGATACCGCTAACGGTATTATGACTGCCGGCATCCGGACCATCGGTATATCATCCTATTGTATCAATATATAACCTTGCTGTGGTTGTGAGTTTTAACCGAATGCCGTCTGCATGTGTATGTATATATATATATATATATATATATATATATATATATACATACATACATACACACACATATATATATATATATATATACACACATACACACACACACACACACCTACATATATACATACATACATACAGTGCATCCGGAAAGTATTCACAGCGCTTCACTTTTTGCCCATTTTGTTATGTTACAGCCTTATTCCAGAATGTAATAAATTCATTTTTTTCACTCAAAATTCTGCACACAATACCCCAAAATGACAATGTAAAAAAAATAAATAAAAATAATCTGATTTTTGCAAATCACATGTACATAAGTATTCACAGCCTTTGTCATGAAGCTCAAAATTGAGCTCAGGTGCATCCTGTTTCCACTGATCTTCCTTAAGATGTTCCTACAGCTTAAATCCGAGTCCACCTGTGGTAAATTCAGTTGACTGGACATGATTTGGAAAGGCACACACCTGTCTATATAAGGTCCCACACTTGACAGTGCATGCCTGAGCACAAACCAAGCATGAAGTCAAAGGAATTGTCTGTAGACCTCCGAGACAGGATTGTCTTGAGGCACAAATCTGGTCCCAATGAGCACAGTGGCCTCCATCATCCGTAAATGGAAGAAGTTCAGAACCACCAGGACTCTTCCTTGAGCTGTCCGGCCGTCTAAACTGAGCGCTCGGGGTAGAAGGGCCCTAGTCAGGGAGGTGACCAACAACCCAATGGTCACTCTGTCAGAGCTACAGCATTCCTCTGTGGAGAGAGGAGAACCTTCCAGAAGGACAACTATCTCTGCAGCAATCCATCAATCAGGCTTGTATGGCAGAGTGGCCAGACAGAGGCCACTCCTTACTAAAAACCACATGGCAGCCCACCTGGAGTTTGCCGAAATGCACCTGAAGGACTTTCAGACCATGAGAAACAAAATTCTCTGGTCTGATGAGACAAAGATTGAACTCTTTGGTGTGAATGCCAGGCGTCATGTTGATGAATGCAGAAATGTACAAAGACATCCTGGATGAAAACCTGCTCCAGAGCGCTCTTGACCTCAGACTGGAGTGACAGTTCATCTCTCTGCAGGACAACGACCCTAAGCACACAGCCAAGATATCAAAGGAATGGCTTCAGGACAACTCTGTGAATGTCCTTGAGTGGCCCAGCCAGAGCCCAGACTTGAATCCGATTGAACATCTATGGAGAGATCTGAAAATGGCTGTGCACAGACGCTACCCATCCAACCTGATGAAGATTGAGAGGTGCTGCAAAGAAAAATGGGCGAAACTGCCCAAAGATAGGTGTGCCAAGCTTGTGGCATCATATTCAAAAAGACTGTAATTGCTGCCAAAGGTGCATCAACAACGTATTGAGCAAAGGCTGTAAATACTTATGTACATGCGATTTCTTAGTTTCTTTATTTGTAATAAATTAGCAAAAGTCTCAAACTTTTTCATGTTGTCATTATGGGATATTGTGTGTAGAATTTTGAGGGAAGAAATAGAATTTATTCCATTTTGGAATAAGGCTGTAACATAACAAAATGTTGAAAAAGTGAAGTGCTGTGAATACGTAGCAGATGCACTTATATATATATATATATATATATATATATATATATATATATATATATACATACATACACACACATTTATAAAGTGTGTGTGTGTGTGTGTGTGTGTGTGTGTGTGTGTGTGTATATAATGTATATATATATATATATATATATATAAATATAAAAATGGTTGTGCAATCAATGTCCTCAGTTCTCCTGTCTTGTTAATCCGTGAATATACTGATGCAAGTGCAGGCACTTCAAAGAACAGCGTAACCACAGCTGTATAGTTCCAATGTGCACTGAAAAAGAGTGAAGGCGCACTCAATTAGCAAGTATAACAAGTAATTTAATACGATAATAAAGGCTCACATACATCTCAGTTTAAAACAGCAGGCTCACGAACAGATCCCTAGTGCCTCCGGATAGCAGCTGGTGAATCGTTCCTTGTAGCTCTTTCAGCAAACAATCTCTTTGGCGTTTGAGCTCACGGACTCAGTATCAGACTCCAACAGGTCAGAGCTGTCCTTCCCGGCCACGCCCAACGCGTTTCGTCACTGTCGTCACCCCCTGACGAAGTCCGACAGTGACGAAACGCGTTGGGCGTGGCCGGGAAGGACAGCTCTGACCTGTTGGAGTCTGATACTGAGTCCGTGAGCTCAAACGCCAAAGAGATTGTTTGCTGAAAGAGCTACAAGGAACGATTCACAAGCTGCTATCCGGAGGCACTAGGGATCTGTTCGTGAGCCTGCTGTTTTAAACCGAGATGTATGTGAGCCTTTATTATCGTATTAAATTACTTGTTATACTTGCTCATTGAGTGCGCCTTCACTCTTTTTCAGTATATATATCTATATATATATATATATATTTTTATTTTTTATTTTTTTCCCCGAAAGCCCTCACTCACTGACTGACTGATCACTAATTCTCTTACTTTCCAATATGTTAGAAAGCTGAAATGTAACACAGGTATTCTGCAGGTTAGATATAGGAAAACTAATTAATTAGAATTTTAATAAACTTCCCCTAAGGGGATGAAAAGGGGGTTGACATAATGACGTCAGATCCGGTGCGTGGCTTTCGTTGCGTGAACGATAACGCCCAAACAATCAGATGAAAATTTGGCTTGCACCTCCAGTGTGTAGAATTTCATAAACTACAAAAATGGTCCTGTCACTTTTTACCGAAGCTGCTACGGGTGCTCCTCGGGTAATGCCAAGAATTATGGATTAATATTTACATACAATAAAATGTCTCAAATTTACATCTCTATAGATTTACCAAATTTTTAACACTCATCTATATTAACACCCATGAAAATCAGAAACTCCCGGGTAGACCAGCTATTTTATATATATATATATATATATATATATATATATATATATATATATATATATATATATATATATATAAAAATAGACACTATAATGCAATCAGCGGCACTCAGAGACTGACACAGCTAGAAACGGATAAAGTGCTGGTGCTTTTTAATCCATAGTAAAGGCTGGGTGATCCAACGTTTCGGGGCACGCAAGCCCCTTTGTCAAGGTGAGCCTTGCGTGCCCCGAAACGTTGGATCACCCAGCCTTTACTATGGATTAAAAAGCACCAGCACTTTATCCGTTTCTAGCTGTGCCAGTCTCTGAGTGCCGCTGATTGCATTATAGTGTCTATTTGCATGAATCCTTCCAGAAGGCACCTGAGCAACTCACTTTCATTCAGGAGAGTGCCGATCCGACACCAGTCGCTATATATATATATATATATATATATATATACACACATACATACATACACACACACACACATATAACAAAACCAAGATCCTGAACTCTCCCGAAACCTTTCATTTTTTTAAATTTTGAATTCTTGACAGGAGTCACCTGAAAAATCACAAAGTGCATAGCTCCCAACATGACCCTCTCCAGGAGGGACACAATGCTCTGCTCCTGGGCTTTCCTCTTAATTTATGATTGCCGTCACCTGTTTTAAACAGGTTAATGGCTTAGAAAGATGTTTCACCACAGGTGCCGGCAATCATAAATAAAGAGGGAATTCCAGAAGCAGAGCATTCTGTCCCTGCTGGAGAAGGTCATGTTGAGAGGTATGCATGTGCATGATGCCAAATCTATGAATTGCCCTACATTTTACAAATGGAGTTCTAAGTACAAAGCAAAATAATGAGTTAAAATAATGCAGCTTTGTTGAAAAAAACATAGCAACTTACTGTACCTTACACACCTCAGATGTGATTATTTTGGCCATACCCTTCCTTGAATATGAACATACAATGTGGCTCCCCAAAAGCAAATACGGAGGAATAAATGGAAATTTACCATTCTTTCCTTCATATTTGCTTGAAACATAGCAGTAAGAAACATGAAAGCTACAGCTATTTTTCTCTGAACCCACAAAAAAAAATACACCTTTACATATAAGAACTATTTACAAATCACCTTAACACAGTGAACTGCAGCAAGACAAGTTAATGTTAATTTGTGAAAAACACATATTTCAATTGATTGGGCGAAGCCTGATATGCAGACTTATTTACAGCTTTGATCAGAACACAATAACAGCACGAATACGTTTATATATTAGTCTATACAACGGTTTACACCAGATATTCAGCTTATTTTTTTCCAGTACACACTATTTTGTTTTGCAATTTTCTTCTTACCTTTAGTTTTCGCTGTGGAACAGCATCCCAGTCTATTGATCTAAACCATCTGTGTCGTTTAACATCTTCTGCTCCATTCTTTAAACACAAAAAAACACGTTAGACATTACACTATGATTACAAGACTTTATGTACACACAAGAGGATCTTCTTAGGCAAAGCGAATGCATGAAGATGTAAACATAACAAAATAAAGACTAACTTGAAATGCATATAAAGAACCCCAGATAAGCTTTATTAAAAGTTGACAAAGGTTACTTCAAATATTTTCTGCATTTTTATTGAATAGCAAAAATTTCGGGGGTAAACAAACCCAAATTTTAGTACTCTTTGGGCGATATTCAATTGATTATCGTGCCCGATCTCCCATGTAAATGGATGGGAGATAGCAGGGCGATATTCAATTGATATTTTTATCGCCCTGAGCGCACTCACAGAGGTCAGGTTTAGCTGCATAACGCAGCTAAACCCGACCAAAGAGCTGGGCACGATTGCGAAAAGTGTTGTTTGGGCACCTCGCCCTGCCCCGTCACTCCCCCCCCCCCCCCCCCCCCACGCCAATTTAAACCTCAACAGGGTGTTTTTAAGTTGGAAACTCGCCACAGAAAGGGTTAATAGTAGCAACGGCATCTTCAGAGAGGAGTAGGCCCATGTGCAGCCTCCATCTAGGCCCTCTCTGGTCTGGCTGGCAGTGATCTTGACTCTGGACACTTGGGAACCCTAGTGCTGTCCCAGAGTCTAGAGGGCATGCGCAGGTCTCCGGGAAAACGGAGCAGCGGACATTTTCCTAGTGATTTCTGCACCGCTGCTGCTGAGACGCAGGACTCTGAAGGATATTAAACAATATGGGTGCAGGGTGTGTCGCCCTGCCTACACCGCAATTGCAACTTTAAAAGCATATAGCTTCAAAAGCAGTGTGCTAATCAGCCTAAGATTTGGGGGGTTTGTTTACACCCATGGTAGCATTTATTATACTAAATTTCATCAAAATCTGAAATGGTCAGTTTAATTTGGTGTGGAATAACATGAGGGAAATATGTCTATTTATTAACCTGGATTATTATTATGTACCGGTACTTGTGCAAAAACTATCAATTTAATGTTGGGCTTGTTGAGGGGAAAAAAATGTCTATTTATTAAATGTGAATGCTCGAATAACACATTTTGGGGCTTGCTGAGGGGAAAGGGGCTTACAGTAATTATTATACAAGGGTGTGATTAAACATTAGAGAGCTGGTTGGTGTCTAGAGTATTCACTATCTGCCAGGCTTTCCATCATGTTTAACATTCTCATTTTGTTTTTTAAACCGGGCATTCATTTTCCGAAATCCAGACAAGCAGTACCTGAGCTTAAGACACAAGCAGAAGCAGGTAGCAAAAGCTGCAAGAACATGTAGGAGAGAGCCAAGTGGTCTGTAGATTGTTCTGATTCTGGTGGGGCAGTCCCCATTTTTGGTGACTGTCCGGACTACATAGACAGTTGACGTTTTTCTTGCTTCACAATTCTATAGTAGTGAATACATAGGCACTACTGTATACGCTACTTACAATTAGTACAGGGGAGTAGTGACCTTTTGACATGAAGGTGAGCGAGCATGGAAAAATAGGCTCCCTAGGCCTAGGTGTTTCCCACAAGTGCCTTTTAAGGTCCATCAGACCCCCTCATGTCCCTGTATGTTCTGTTTTGGACATGTAAATCCTTTACGTACACGTCTTAATCTGTATCTCCAATGCATCCCTGCTGGCTATGCCACTAATAGTATTGTCCTTGTATTTGAAAGTGATGAAAAGGGGTTGTAGAATGGCCAAGTATGGTCTAAAATTCTACTTGCTCTTGTAGTGTAACAAGGAAACTTCCCTACAGATATTGTGTGTGGTCCAATGCCAATAGGTCATGGGCTGCTTCAAAACTGGTGCAATAGGCATTTTTCTGCCTGAACGACAAATGTATAAACACCACAGACCTTTAGAACATACAATGGGATTATTTTTTATTAACACCCTTTACTAAGGTTAAGATAGTGAACGAACACTCAAAAACAAATCAATAAAAGGTTAAGTCTGCAAATCACATGTGTCTGTATATATAATTCCATTTGGTGTACTGACCTTCATGTTACCTAGCCGTCTAGTTCGGTCCACAACAAGCAGTTTTTTTATGAGATCTCTGCAATAAAATGAATACACCATGTTAGTGAAAATGTGATTTTTTTTTCCATCTTCAATCTTAAGTTTATTTAGTAAAATTTACCAAGTTGTAAGAATAAATGGAAACTGGTACACAAGGAAAAAGGTTGTGCTGTCCACACTATCGAATTATACTGCAATGATCATATTTCTATCACAATTTAGAAAATTAATTTAAGCCAGTTTTCAAAAATGTTCCTAGTTCTTATGTAAAACACATATGAGCATGAAAGATACGTGAGCTGCTGCAACTGCTTAGTGCTGAATGTATCCCTTATTAAACACATGTTAAACAATAAGTACCATCAGTGGGCGCAAAATTAAGATTAATCAACAAATAAGACCTGAAACCTGAACATTATTGCATTCAATTTAAACTTTTATAATTTATAAGTACCGGTAGATGTTATGTCTAATATAGTGGATTTATGAAAGTATTCAGAAAAGGCAAAATAATGGATCCTTAAAGAGCATTTGTCATGCGTTTCAATGTTTACATGCGTTTCTGTCCAAGTGTTGCCTACCCCTTGAAAAAGATGTATGCAAGTGTTGAAACGCGTTGATTAGTGACTAGAAGGTTTCCTATTGCATCTAGAAGTCTATCCTGTAAAGGGAATACCCGGGCTCTACCTGTCCCATAAGAATGCTGCAAGCAACAATTATAAATCTATATCTGGGACAGAGAAACTTCTATTATGTGTTTAGCCTTTATAATAAAGTGCATTTGAGTTCAGATGTTCTGCACTATTAGCTTTATGTTTCTTTTCTGCCTGTTGGAATCATCATTCATATGAGCCTCCAGACAGATGGATGTGGGATACAACTGATCATTGTTTAAATGCCTAAGCCTTCAGGAGTGTTGTTGTGGACCACGTGCATACTTTAAAGGCCAGTCTGCATATATTCTAAATGCAAAACCTCCAGTAGGATAAAGCGCTTTGTCGTAAAGAACACATCATCTAAAGATGGATCCATGGACATTACAATGAGTTCAGTGTACTCTAATGGCCTGCACAGTCACCAGATCTCAGTCCAACTGTGCACATATGGGATGTAGTAGAATGGGAAATTCATAGCATAAACATGCAGTGGACAAATCTGCAGCAACTGTGTGATGCTATCATATCAACATGAATCAGAATCTCTAAGAAATGTTTACAGCACCTTGTGTAATCTATGCCCCAACAAATCAAGGCTTTTCTGTGGACACTTAAAAAAAGTGTACAGTAAGCATAAACAGTACACAAAATCATTGTTTTACACCCAACATAGCACGGAACAGTGGAAGAATATACAAAATGTTATAGAGATTTAATTGAACACCATTAACTGAGTATGTACAGCAGGGGAACCCAAATAGAGTCCTCAGGAAACAATAACAGTGCTCGTTCTGCAACCCGACCAATTGTTGCATAGTGTCCGGAACACTGGATTATACACTGCAGTGGTCACATGACTGCATTGCTGATTACTTAGCTGAACACTTATGAGTAGCCTCCTCATCAGTACCTTACACTGATTTGTTTGAATTTAGTTTATTGTCATTAAATATTCAACATATGAACAATCAATGAAATTTAGATATAAGCAAGTACAAATACCACAAAAATATAAATACCATAAAAGAACAATATCATGGAATACCATAAAAGAGCCATAAGAACACAAGAGAACACGTGGACAGGTACAAAAGTCCTATCTACAGTCAGACAGTTTGTTAGTGAATACGATTTTCTACTGCCTACCACAAACCCTAACAATTTTTTTTTCCCGATCACTCTCTAACCCAGAGGTTCCCAAATTCGGTCCTCAAGGCACCCCAACGGTCCTGGTTTTAAATGTATCCATGCCTGGCCACAGGTGACTTAATTAGCACCCTAGTCAATTTGATTTAACCATCTGTGCTGAGCCATGGATATACCTAAAACCTGGACTGTTGGGGTGCCTTGAGGACCGAATTTGGGAACCTCTGGGTTAGATTGTGGATTGTCTGACTTTTTGTAAAATAGCTGGTTTTTACCTGGATCATTTGTTACACTGAATACTGTTACATACTGGGCATTATATTATCATTTACTCTGCTGATATTGTACCTCTTGCCAGAGGAATTTTGGGTTTCATGGTACTAGGTTGTTTATTAAAAGATAGAGAATAATTGGTTTCTGTGACTCCAGGTGATCTGAATGCTAGGATCCTTTGGTGTACTGGTATAAGTCTGCCCACACAGAAACAGGAAGTTTTGTTAGACTGTTAAATTCCAAGTATATTTCTATGCCTCACAGGAGAACTGATTTGTAGGTTTAAGAGCATATATAGACACTTTTGGTTAAAGTCTTGTTATAATAGCAAAGGTGATTGAATTAGAGCCAGGCCAAGCATCATTAAAATGTTAATGAATGCCGAAAATTCTGAGCAGTTTGGCTGGTGTTGAGAAAGAGCCAAATTATCTGACAGGACCTAAAGAGTACATAGCCTTTTTTCTAAAGGAAGTAACCCAGTTGGGGGTAATCAAATCCACCAATGTATTCAGTCTAACAGCCTTTCAAGTGGTTTATGACGTAAGATTATTTTCAATAGTCCAGATGTTTCCAAATACAGTCCTCAAAGATCCTAAACGGGCCAAGTTTTAAGTATATCCATGCTTTGCTAGTGTTCACGCTAGGCTGTTTTAGCAGGGCGCCGCGCCTTGCCCGATTTTTTAAGGGCAAAATCCGCCCTGCCCTTTCTGCGGCGCCCTGCTAGAACGGCTGCCCGCTTCCTGCCCTCCCAGCGTGTAAGATGCCGTGAGCATGTGTGCGGCATCCATTTACACTGAGAGAGAGAGCTTGGGGGAAGCCCAGCACCTCCGTATGTGCTGTACACGCCCCGAACAGTGATGCCGGCGGCCGCCCACGCCCCCTGTTTTATCGTCTGTGGGCTGAACCGCCCACTTTTATTACGTAAAATGATAATGCCCCCTATTTTGCGTGGCCCCGCCCCTTTTTCGCTGCGCGCGCACACGCTTGTGCCCCCCACAGTCCGGCGCCCTGCCCAAATCCTAGCGTGAACACTACTTTGCCACAAGTGACTTAATCAGTATCTCAGTCAATTTGATATTACCATCTATGCTGAGCAATGGATATCTTGAATACCCGGACCGTTTACTGTACCTTGAGGACCGTGTTTGCCATAGTCACTAGGAGCATCCAAATTTCCAAGTAAGATATATAAAGTCTATTTTCAGGTGGGGTGCAATTTGCAAATCATTCAAAGTACAGTTTCAAAGACATTAATTTTCTAGCCAGACCTACCTCACAACAGCTCATATTTAGAGTCATATTATAGCTAAGATAGCAGAGATTTATGTGGAGACCCCATATTCTAGGTCACCATTTTGCAGGGGAAGTTATGCACAATTATGTGGATTTACGTTTAAAGTGATTTCAGCAGTCCAAGGTGGATCCTAGACCTAATTAACTAAGCAACCAGTCAGCGTGGACTTGGGTGACATCATCCAAGGTGTGAGGCTATGCTGATAAAAGGCCTGAGCACCTTTGTTCAGTGTTCAACTCTGGGGGATTAATCTCATTGGGATACTGTTCCATATTTTTTTAAACTGTGTCCCTCCAGCACAGGATTGTGCGTTATCTCTAAGTTATTTCCTTTTCATTTGAAAATGCAAACCCATGTACAGTATGGACTTTGTAACTGTCTGACTTTGTAACATCTTTCCTTATAAGCATTGTACTCTTTTCATAAATAAATAAATCTTTGTTAGGCTTTCAGAAATGCTCCTGAGCCCAGTCTTTTTGAGGGAGAAAATTAAACCACTAGAGTGCATGCTATAAACTGTATCAATTGTTCTAATTAGTGTCAGGGGGCCAGCGCTCTGATCACAGTTAGAGTGCTAAACCATCTAGATCAGTGATTTTCAACCTTTTTCAGTTCGCGGCACACCAAAAAGATTTAAAAATTGCCAAGGCACACCATCGGTACCCCACGGAAAAATAAAACACACAAAGGGATATAAAACAAACATATTTGTCCCCAAGGCTAAAAACACACACACATTGTCCCCAACAGTTATTAAAATAATGCACAGTACTTGAACACACTGTCTGCCACAGTAATTCCACACATTGACCCTCATAGTATTGCCATCACACTGTCCCCCATAGTAATTGCACACATTGCCCCCATAGTAATACAACCACACACACCGACCCCCACAGTAATGTTACCAGACACACTGACCCCCATAGTAATGCCACCAAATACACTGACGCCCATAGTAATGCCACGAAACACACTGACACCCACAGTAATGCCACCAGAGACACTGACCCCCATAGTAATGCCACCAGACACACTGACCCCCATAGTAGTGCCACCAAATACACTGACCCCCATAGTAATGCCACCATACACACTGACACCCACAGTAATGCCACCAGAGACACTGACCCCCATAGTAATGCCACCACACACACTGACCCCCATAGTAATGCCACCACACACATAGTAATGGCACTGCACACACATCATAAAGCACTGGCCCAAACCTTTTTTGTTTTCCCCCTTAGCGGCAGGAGCAGTGAGGAGCAGAACAGAGCAGCATGGGCCACGAAGGGAAACTAGACGCTGCCCAGGCGGGATGGTGATGTGTACGTGACCTATGAGTCACGCCATGTCGTAGGGGTCACGGGCGGGCCCGCAGGAGAGCTGCCGTCTTCACTATACAGTGACCGCAGAAGAGCTGCCTGTGCTGCCCGATAGTGATGCTGTAAATCAGTATCACTATCGGGCAGCGCAGGCAGCTCTTACGCGGTCATTGTATAGTGAAGACGGCAGCAGACGGGGACTGGCAGCAGGGATCTCTGGCGGCGGCGGCACACTTGACAACCGCTGGCGGCACACCAGTGTGCCGCGGCACAGCGGTTGAAAATCACTGATCTAGATAGTCAGGGATACTAATACTCCTTTCAAACTAGCATACATTTGCAGGGTTATTGCACATGAATGTGCATCAACCCGGGATTTTGCTTAGTCTAAAAGGGTCCTGAAGGAATATCCTGGGTCGAGCGTTTCGACACGGGACGTGTGCAGTGTGAATGGGTAAGTCGAGTAAAGACGACCCGGCACCCATTCTCTGCATAGGAGGAGGATGGCGCTTGGAGATGATCATCTCCAAGCGCTGCCTCCTATAGAGTCGACGGTGACGTCACCAACCCGGCAATATGCCGTGTCGGCCCACAAATCTGAGGGGGGTTGCAAGCCAGGTTGCACTAGGGAAGCACCCGTGTACAAAATCACAGGTGCGACCCGGCTCAGCTAATTGAAAGGGTTATAAGTGAGGTTATAAGTGACAATGTGCATACTACGGTCTCAGTTTCTATAAATGCGCTGTTGCAGAACCTCGTCAGTAGTTCTCATTACTATCTGGTATTACTGTGAGCACGGTATTTATAATATTACTGACTTGAGTTCGCATTAATGGAGAATCACCATTCTGGTTCTGATATTGTAACATCTTCTAATATTATCATATCCATACATTACTAGTGTGTTCTATTGCCTAGTACATTGTAGTATATCTTATTAGACCTGATTAGTGTCCAGTTTATTCTCTATCTTAATACCAACTTGCAATAAACTCTTACTACCCAAGCAGAAGTTCTGTAATAAGCACAAAATGATTTAAGGGAAAGGCGACTGTTACATACCCTCCAACTGTACCTTTTTGGCAGATACAGTATCTTTTTTTTATGGTCTGAACCGATTTTTGGCTCTCCAAACTTCCATTGAAAATATAAGAAAAGGGGTGTGGTCACACCCACTTTACTCGTGACCACACCCCCTTTTCAAATTTGTACCGATTTTTGTGTGTAAAATGTTGGAGGGTATGCTGTTATACTGTAGGTGTATATCACAAGCAGATGGTGCTATGCATAACAATTATATTGTCTGTTTCTAATTGTGAACTAAGGACCTGATTCAGTAAGGATTGTAAATTCTGCTAAGTAGCAGAATTTGCAATCCTTTGGATCGCATGCTGGGGGCTGCCCATCGCAGGGCAAGGCTGCCAAGCAAGCTAACCGCCGCCCGCCCCCCCCCTCCCTCCCCACGCTGAAATTGCAGTTGCAAAGTCGCAATTTTAGTGTGATCGAAAAAATGAGGTAGCTTCCTGCTGGCGCAGCCTGGCTGCGCCCGCAGGAGGCCCGCCACCATTTTTCTGATTGCCCCGATTACGCCCCCATCACGCGCACCGTTTGACTTGCGCCACCCACGTTTCTCTGTCGCCTTCCCCGCAACTGCGTATTGCGATCCTTGCTGAATTAGGCCCTAAGGACCTTATTCAGTAAGGCTTGTCAAATTGCACACGTGTGAGTAGAAAAAGCAACAGAATTGCAACGGATTGTGAAAGCATTGCAGACGCTGTTTGACTGACAGGAAACTGGCATTTCTGGGCGGAAATCTGCAGTTTTCTGGGTGTGTGTCTGAAAAAAACGCAGGCGTGCCCAGGCATCTTTAAGGAGGGCCTCGGACGTTAGCGATGACCACCTCTAGCCTCTTGTGTCACCTTGCCTGGCACAGATAGGAAAAATCTTTGATGTTCCGGTAATTGTGTATGGTTTTGCGATCAGAACACACATTGCGATGCTTTCGCAATTTATGCAATGGGTGTTTTTTTCTCTATTTCTGGGCGTCAACTATTTGATCACAGCAACTGTAAGGTCCTAAGGCAAGTTTTCTGAACCTGTTTCTAACATATATTTCAGTGTGATAGTAAAGGATTACCAAATACCTCCCTAAAGTGTGTTAGTTTATTCTAAATACACCCTAGGTTATGTGCAAATTTATTTATAGGTTTTTAAAATATCCCACCTGAAAATTATTTATATAGTTCGTTGATAATGTAGTAAATGTTATTTTCTAAAAATATTTATGGGGGTATTAATCAAAGCTCGAAAAGAGATAAAATTGTGAGAAAGTACCAGCCAATCAGCTTCTATCTTACATTTTACAGGATATTTGAAAAATGACAGGAGCCGATTGGTTGGTACTTTATATCTCACAATTTTTTCTCTCTTCAAGGTTTGATAAATACCTCCCATAAACAGATTAAAGTACTCCCATGTACTACAGGTTGAGCATCTAGAAATGAGAAGCACAGCCAATTACAATTAGAGAAGGAGATTTATGGTAGACTTACCATAGTTAAATCTCTTTTTGCAAGGTACACTGGATTCCACAGGGAATACATCGGGTGTATAGTTGGATATTGATTCGAGGCACCAACAGGCTAAAGCTTTGACTGTTCCCAGGATGCACTGCACCGCCGCCTCTATAACCTTGCCTCCGGGCACTGGAGCTCAGTTTCGTTAACCAGTCCAATGCAGTAGCAGGTAAAAGAGAAGGCAGATGTTAGTCACATAGAACCACATTCTTATGACAGGAGAAGGGACCAGAGGCTAATACCATACAAACCCAAAGACGCTAAATGCGTCAGGGTGGGCGCCCTGTGGAATCCAGTGTACCTCGCAGAAAGAGATTTAACTATGGTAAGTCTATCATAAATCTCCTTTTCTGCAGCTGGGTAGACTGGGATTCCACAGGGAATACATCAGGGATGTCCTAAAGTAGCTCCTCATGGGAGGGGACGCACTGTAGCGGGCACAAGAACCCAACGTCCAAAGGAAGCATCCTGGGAGATGGAAGTATCAAGGGCATAGAACCTACTGAACGTGTTCACGGAGGACCACGTAGCCGCCTTGCACAATTGTTCAGCAGATGCGCCACGGCGGGCCGCTCAAGAAGGACCAACAGACTGAGCAGAATGAGCCTTGATAGCAGCAGGAGCTGGGAGTCCAGCCTGCTCATAGGCTTGTGCAATCACCATTCTAATCCATCTGGCCAAGGTTTGCTTATTCGCAGGCCAGCCACGTTTGTGAAAACCAAAAAGTACAAACAGGGTAACTGACCTCCTGATAGAGGCAGTCCTCTCCACATAGATACGGAGAGCCCTTACCACATCCAAAGACCGTTCTTTGGAAGACAAACCAGAAAAGATAAAAGCCGGAACCACAATCTCTTGGTTAAGATGGAAAGAAAATACCACTTTAGGTAGATAACCGGGGCGAGTTCAAAGAACTGACCGTTCACGGTGAAAAATCAAAAAGGGTGGATGACAGGACAAAGCGCCTAAGTCCGACACCCTCCTAGCAGAGGCAATAGCCAGCAGAAACATGACCTTAAGCGTAAGGCATTTCAGGTCCACAGACTCAAGAAGTTCAAATGGAGACTCCTGTAGGGCATTTAAAACAGACAGATTCCATGGAGCCACAGGAGGGACATAGGGAGGCTGAATCTGTAAAACACCCCGAGTGAAAGTATTAACATCAGGAATAGACGCAATTTTTCTCTGAAACCACACCAAGGCAGATATATGAACCTTGAGAGAGGCAAAACTAAGGCTTAAATCTAGGCCTTGTTGCAGAAAAGCCAAAAGCCTGGAAGTTCTGAACGAATAGGCATCATAATTCTTAGCAGCACACCATGTGAAGTAAGAGTTCCAGACCCTGTAATACATCCGTGCAGAAGCCGGATTGCGGGCCTTCAACATAGTTTGAATAACCGCCTCGGAGAATCCTTTGGCCCTCAGGAGTGAAGCTTCAAGAGCCACGCCGTCAAAGCCAGTCTGGCCAGGTTCGGATAGACACAAGGGCCCAGAACAAGGAGGTCTGGGCGTTGAAGAAGTAGAAGAGGACACTCGATCGATAGACCTTGCAGGTCTAAGAACCAATGCCATCTGGGCAACTCTGGAGCGACTAGAAGTAGTATTCCTCTTCCTTGATTAAACTTACGTAGTAACCTGGGCAGGAGTGACACTGGAGGGAACTCGTATGGCAGCCAAAAGTACCATGGAATTGCCAGTGCATCCATGAACGCTGCTTGAGGATCCCTTGTCCTTGATCCGAAAACCAGAACCTTGTGATTATGTCGAGACACCATCAGGTCTACATCTGGTAGGCTCCACTTGTCCACTAGGAGTTGAAAGACTTCCGTCCAACGGAGGATTTTTGATACTCCCAGCATTGCCATGGGGCTTCGAGTGCCGCCTTGATGATTCATGTACACCACCATGGTGGCGTTGTCTGACTGTACTTGAACAGGCCAGTTCTGTACCAGAGGCAGGGCAAGCGTCAACGCATTGAACACTGCTCGCAATTCCAGAATGTTTATCGGGAGGAGAGATTCCTCCCTGGTCCACTGACCCTGGAGAGAGTGTTGCTCCAACACCGCGTCCCAACCTCGCAGGCTGGCATCCGTTGTCAGGAGGACCCAGTTGGAGATCCAGAAGGGACGGCCCCTGCTCAACTGTTGGTCCTGTAGCCACCAGCTCAGTGACAGACGAACCTCTGGAGTCAAGGAGATTATTTGAGACATGATCCGATGAGACAGGCCTTCCCACTTGGAAAGGATTAACCTCTGCAGAAGGCGGGAATGAAATTGAGCATACTCTACCATGTCGAAAGCCGACACCATGAGGCCTAGTGTATCAAAACTCTTGGGCGAGAGAGGAAGTATCTGATCCTGTCCTGAAGTTTCAGGACTTTCTCTGGAGACAGAAAATCTCTGGCTGTGTGTGTCCAGCAGTGCCCCCAGGTGCACCATGCTCCAAGCAGGGACCAGCGAGGACATTTTCCAGTTGATGAGCCATCCGTGGGCTTGTAGAAATTGGACTGTCAGTTCCAGGTGACTGAGGAGAACATGTTGGGAGTTCACCAGGATCAACAAGTCGTCCAGATATGGCAGGATACTGATTCCCTGACGGCGGATAAGGGCCGTCATCACGGCCATGACCTTGGTGAAGATCCGAGGGGCCCTGGCCAGTCCAAATGGAAGGACCTGGAATTGATAATGTAGGTTGCCAATAGCAAACCGCAGATATTGCTGATGCGATATGGCAATAGGTATGTGCAGGTAAGCATCCTGTATGTCCAGGGATACCATAAAATCTTCGGGTTCCATGGCTAGTACAATAGAGCGTAGAGTGTTCAATGATTTGAGGTTGAGTATAGGCTAGAAGGACCCATTTGGCTTCGGAACTAGAAATAGGGTCGAATAGTATCCCCTGCCTCTCTGGGACAGAAGTACCGGCACTACTACTCCTGTGTCCAGGAAAGATTGTACAACCAAGTGTGGAGCTTGCGCTTTCAACGGATCCAAAGGGATAACCGTTGAGCAGAACTGGCGAGGGGGACGTCTCTTGAAAAAGATTGCGTACCCGTGAGAGACAACTTCCTGCATCCAGGCGTCCGAATTGGTCTTAAACTAGGCCTGGGCGAACTGCAGAAGTCGGCCTCCCACCCTGGGTTCAACAAGGGGGAGGCCCGCCCCGTCATGCAGCAGGCTTGTCTTGTTTGGAAGCAGGCTGAAGGGCAGCCCAGGACTGTTTAGGTTTGGTCTTAGTGGATTTGAAGTACGAGCCTGTCTCGGGTACGCCTGACCCTTTGCCTTCCCTGGAGGTCGAAAGGAACGAAAAGTGGTACTCTTTGCCTTTGGTGCAGAAGGATTAGTACTTGGGAGAAACGCAGTCTTAGCAGTTGCCAAGTCAGTCACAATCTTATTCAGATCCTCCCCAAAAAGGATATCTTCTTTAAAAGGGAGCACCTACCAAGGTCTTTTTGGAGTCTAGACCAAACTTCCATGACCTCAACCACAGAATTCAGCGAGCAAGTATAGATGTAGTAGACGCCTTGGCAGCCATTACACCTGCATCAGAGGCCGCCTCCTGAATATAATGGGAGGCTGTGGAAATATGAGACAGATATTACATGGCAGTATCAGTAATATCCTGAGGCAGCTCATCCTCAATTGCCTTGACCCATGCTTCAATTCCTTTCCCTGCCCAGAAGGCTGCTATAGAGGCTCTATGTACAGCACCGGTAAGAGAGTAAATAGACTTCAGGCATCCCTCCACATGCTTATCTGTCGGTTCCTTCAGTGAGGTGACAGTGGTGACAGACCGAGTAGATGACACCACAAGATGGGCGACATGAGAGTCCACTAGCGGTGGAGTATCCCGCTTGTTACTCATCTCCGCAGGGATAGGATAGGATAACGAGCTAGCATCTTTTAGACAGGAAAAAATTATTTCCTCGATACGACCTGGATTCCTGACGTATATCAATTAAATGGTCAGAATGTGGTAAGACTACTTAAGTTCAAACGTCAGAAGGTTACTAATCAGGTTTCTTAGACGCAGTGGTGGGCTCGATCTCATCATCTATTTTGAGAATCAGCTTAATAGCCTCTACTAGGTCAGGAACATCAACCTGGGTTGTAGAATCCTCATCAGAAGCGACTGTATCAGTGTCTGATGGATCAGTATATTCCCCATCCTCATCAGAAGAATTATCCGAAATATTAGTGGTTTGTGAGGAAGAAATGGCTTGCTTAGATGACGCCCTGACCCCAGAGGGGCGTGGCGTAGACTTTTGTCTAACCAAAGATTGATTTAATTGTTGTAACTGGTAGACTGAGTGTCCGCCCAGGGCAGATTAACTACAGGGACAATATGTGGCTGCAATGGCACAGGAAGTCCCACAGGATGGCGTAAGACGTGTCACAAGCATATTCAGCATACTTGAGAACGCTGACCAAGGTGGTTCCTGATTGGCCACAGGTGCTGCGGGCTGACTGGGAGGTGTATGGCACCCAGTGCCTGAACCATCAGCTAAAACGTCCCCCTCAGGTAAACCCTTGGTGCCAGCCCTGCATGATGCAGAAGCGTCTGTGGATTTCCCGCCCTGTGTGGCAGACATTATAGGGAATGTAGCCTTAGAGCGTAACAGTACAATATAGCCAGACAAACACAATATCCACCTGCCCTGGTGGATATAGTGGGGTTCCTGTGCAGTACCGTGTCCACGCCAGCGGCGCGGTCCGTCTCCTGGGACCGCGACCGGATCGCAATTTACCAGCAGATCCCGCCTAGGGGACCCTCTTACCTCCTTCCTGATGTGCAGCCACACGATCCAGGAGAGCGTCAGCTGTGGTGTGCCTGAAGACTGGTGCGCCTCCGCTGCAAGTACCCGGGTATCTGGCTGCGGGAGTATGCAGCGCTGCTGGGGAGGCGATGGAGCCACAGCACAGACTGTCAGAATGATATAAACAGTGCTGCGCCCCTTGAAGTCTTCTTAAAAAGCTCTTTTCAGGGTTGCCTAGCGCAGCCCCACCTGTTAGTGACCTGCTCTGCAGGCACCAACTTACAAAGTAAGCTCCAGTGCCCAGAGGCGGGGTTATAGAGGAGGCGGTGTAGTACATCCTGGGAACAGTCAAAACTTTAGCCTGTTGGTGCCTCGGATCAAGATCCAACTCTACACCCGATGTATTCCCTGTGGAATCCCAGTGTACCCCACTGCAGAAAATTATTTTATAGGAGTTTAGGACCTACAGTATGTTCAAAAGGAGGCCACAGATTAATGGAAAGAACATATATATATATAATAATTATACATAAAAATAAATGTAAAAGAAACTATTACAGTGGCTGTCAGTGGCAAACGCAGGATTTCTAGACAGGGGGTTCCAACTGCTTGGTTTTAGAGAGCATGTGGTCAGTCAATGAAGAGGGCATAACTAGCATGAAGCAGCTATAACATGCATCATACAAAGTGCACTGTTCTATAGGTCATAATTCAAACATATACAGGGCCAGCGATCACAGTAAGCCACTAGATGTGGCAGTAGGGACATCCTGTCAGAGCTGAATGCTTTATATCAGATGTGGGCACCAATCCAGAGCACTGGAGCAAGTCTGGGGGAGTGGCAGAAGAACCTAGAAACTGCCCTGGACATATACAGTATATACTGTAGATACACATTACAGTATTAATAATTAACCCTGTAGTTTATAGCAGAACACTCCTAACAGTGCATGTTTTACAGATCCCATAGTTGGTGCACACAAGCGTATTAATTACTGGCTGATGCATTTTGAAAGATCCACCGGTGTTGCTAATTATTTTATTTGTAATACTGAGATTTTTAAAACATGCAGCTCTAGTAGAATTGTATTATGTACAATTGCTATAGTTGTCATGGTGTGGGCTAGAGAGTGGGGGTTCCAGGCAACCAGAAACATCCCCCCCCCCCCCCCCCCCACTGCGTTTGCCTATGGCTATAAAGTGGATTCAACTGGAAAGCTTTATAGTATTATTTACTAGGCTAACAAACTTTTGCATACATAAGGAATTAAATAGACATAAAACAGTGAGGGAGAGGCGATTGTTATGGGTTGTAGGAGTCTTCCTGCTTAGAGGATCAGATATCTGTACTTAGCATTCACACACCGAGCAGACAGAACTCTGTGATTGCCTTGGCCACTTTATGAAAATGATTACATGATTAAGTAAACAATGATATGTTCTCTGAAACGGCAATCAGCAAAGACAAACTTAATGGTAATAGAAGTGGTGTGTCTGCCTCCAATGTAAGAGATATATGTTATGCTGACCTACAATGATGAGCGGATGAACCACACTGAATATACTGACCCAGGAACACATGACTTCATTTAGTGACTGGTGCTACAATGTTTCCTATTAATTCCAGAAAAGTTGTCATGGGACATCACTTAAATCACTAGTTAGAAACACAATTCAAACCAGATATATTCTGCCAATGTTGTTACTGATTTTGGGGGACATTTACTAAGCAGTGATAAGAGCGGAGAAGTGAGCCAGTGAAGAAGTTGCCCCATCAACAAATCAGCAGCTCTGTATAATTTTATAGTATGCAAATTATAGATGTTACTTCAGTGCTGATTGGTTGCCATGGGCAACTTCTCCACTGGCTCACTTCTCCGCTCTTATCACTGCTTAGTAAATGTCCCCCTAGTCTCTACGGCAGTGTTTCCCAACCTCTGTCCTCAAAGTACACTAAGGGCCTATTTAATTAAGTGGCACTAATTCGACAGGGTATTCAATTGCCTGCGTTTTCGCACATTTTTTAATCCATTTTCGGCCATGCCGTTTCACTTTTTTTTTTGTAGTATCGGCATGGCCGAAAATTGCGTCAAAAACGGGCAAAAATGCCCACAAATTCACCAAAACACGTGTATTGGCAGCAAATTCGCCGATACACGTGGTTTTGGCAGTGTCAGATTTTTCGACCAGTCAAAAAAACGTCACGGGCACTGGATAGGTCGAATGTGAACCCCCCTATATTTACTAAAGTTTATAAAATTGAAAAGTAGTGATGTTGCCCATAGCAACCAATCAGATTCCGTCTATCATTTTCTAGGATGCAATAGAGAAATGATAGACAGAATCTGATTAATGCTATGGACAACATCACCACTTTTCATTTTTAGACGCTTTAGTAAATTTACCCCTAACAGTTCAGGTTTTAGTGATATACAGTACATACTTGAGCACAGATGGTTAAATCAAAAGAACCAAGGTACTTATTAAGTCACCTGTGCTCAAGTACGGCCTTAAAACCCGGACTGTTCCCGTGGTTGGGAATCCCTGCTCTAAGGACTCTACACATTGCCACTATACCAGGGGAGATGAAAAACATCTGTATCCTCTCAAATGTACGAGCAACCTAAACACAAGTAAATGAAAGTATATTAAAATTCCAGAGGTGCATCTATGCAACTGTGAGATATTAGTGTAGGGTACCACCTTAATGATTTCTCAAAACTTTAGATTTTAAACTCATTTATGGCACATGCATAATATAAAATAGAAATATATACATATACACACACAAAGTTAAAGTATGGTGCAATGCCATTTACAGTGCAGCTTCATTTACACAGTTGGTTTTAAGAGCATGACACTGCCTTGTAATGATAAATAGCCACTGCCAGTTAGCACTACACTATTCACTGCAGGTGGTGAAGGACTGCAAGGCAGCAAAATAAATGTGCAGTAGAACTGCAGAATTGGTATAGAAGCAGTTTGATCCTGCCAGTCAGTAATTATAAAATAAACAGCCTACATAATAAAGAAGACAAAGCTCAGTTGAGCACTTACTTTACGTATAAATCTAAATGTCTTGGGAAGTCTATCTTGCCCGCCAAAATTTTCTGATATATACCAAAGGGATTGTCATCAAAAAATGGAGGAAACCTGTAAGAAATATAAATACATGAAACACAGTCATAACTGGTACAAATTAAACTACATAGAGATTTTAAATACATAATTTTCAAATTTCAGGTATGACAAAGCAATGTAGAATAAAACAATTAATATTATGTCTGTTATTTAGACAATATTGGAGATATATATATATATATATATATATATTACGTTTTGTAGCTAAACAGGCTGTTGCGGAGAAGCATGAACATACTGTATAGTGATACAACCTGAAATCCCCTTTTTTCTGCTGCCCCTATATCGCTGAATGTCGCCCCCTCAGAGGTAGCCTGACCTACCCGACACACCGCCTACCTGTGACAGAGATATCTATTTATCTATCTACATACAGATATATATATATATATATATATATATATATACACACACACACACACACACGCATTTATGTAAAAAAAAAACAACATACAGAGCACTATGAACAGAATGCAGATAATTATTATTATTATTTATTGAGGTTTAGACTCGATAAATAGGATTTCTTATTGTCGCTATTCAGGCAATTAATATCCGCCAAGATGTATTAAACATCACATCCAGGAAGAGGCTTTCCAATAAGAGCCAGTCCCAGCAATGTATAAACTAAAAAGTGATCCAATCAGGGATCACTTTACTTTATAAAAAAGAACAGAGAAAAAAACATCTGCACACTATGAATTTGTGTATCACTTTTTATAAATAGGCTAACCTATAGAAAGCCCCAATATTCGTATGTCTTGATTAGACCTTATACTTCTTCTGGGGGTGCGACCCTAATACAACCAATTAAATGGCAAAGATAAGAAAACTGAGGAAGCGGTTGATAGATCGGGTGCACAAGTCAAGATTGTAGAATTAATTATTATAGTAAAACGTAACTTTTATTACTTGTTATTAATATTAACACAGTCCCTACTGTAGGACACATACAGCAAAATATAGAGGTTAAAAACTGATACATACAACATATAAGTGAAAAAAGTTGAGAAAATGGTGAACTTAGTTTATTTAAAAAGGTAGGCTCACCACAGTAACTCCTACAACCATATGTTTATAATGTGTGTCATTGGAGCCAGAAAGAACATTTAAATACGTTGGTATTATTTCTTACCACGGCACATTTATAAGAGTCTTGTTATTGCATACCATGGCACAGTTGTGCAAAATATGGTGATATATAGTGTGGATTCAACTAGTGTATTACTAGGTCTGTATCTAAATAATACACTTTATTGTGAGAAATTGAATTTTTAAAGCATGACCCGTAACCTGAGTATATCTCTTGCTGTATTCAAGTAGATCCACACACAGATATAGGGTAATTGAGAATATAGATCAACTTCTGAGAAAATTGGTAGATCATACATTCAGTTTCTATAATTAATCTGAGTCACTTGAGTCAATTTTAATATTCAAACACAGAGTGCCCATACCATAAAGTTGTTTATTTTACAAACAAAAATGTGCCGGTTTTTGAGTATGTTACCAGATATTTATACACCATTATTGTATGGGATCTAAATAGATTGGAGCTATACCATATACATTCTGGATTGGGGCAATGTTCATCTACCAGTAACTGTCTGATCAGTCTATGGTTAGTGACACATAAATGTTGCTACTTATCCCTGTGATACACTGTGTACAGGGCAACAATTGTTGCAATCGATGCTCTTGAAATAAAATACACAATCTCTACTGCAGCAGTTTTACGATAGAGTATCTCTGTTCATCTACCAGTAACTGTCTGATCAGTCTGTGTTTAGTGAAACATAAATGTTGCTATTTATCCCTGTGATACACTGTGTACAAGGCAACTATTGTTGCAATCAATGCTCTTGAAATAGAGTACACAATCTCTACTGCAGCGGTTTTACAATAGAGTGTCTCTTATGAGTGTCTCTATTTTATAGTTAACTCCATGCTGTATGACTATACAGAAATGAAGAGAATAAATAAGATTTTACTTACCGATAAATCTATTTCTCGTAGTCCGTAGTGGATGCTGGGACTCCGTCAGGACCATGGGGATTAGCGGCTCCGCAGGAGACAGGGCACAAAAATAAAAGCTTTAGGACTAGGTGGTGTGCACTGGCTCCTCCCCCTATGACCCTCCTCCAAGCCTCAGTTAGGATACTGTGCCCGGACGAGCGTACACAATAAGGAAGGATTTTGAATCCCGGGTAAGACTCATACCAGCCACACCAATCACACCGTACAACTTGTGATCTGAACCCAGTTAACAGTATGACAAACGTAGGAGCCTCTGAACAGACGACTCACAACAATAACAACCCGATTTTTTTGTAACAATAACTATGTACAAGTATTGCAGACAATCCGCACTTGGGATGGGCGCCCAGCATCCACTACGGACTACGAGAAATAGATTTATCGGTAAGTAAAATCTTATTTTCTCTGACGTCCTAGTGGATGCTGGGACTCCGTCAGGACCATGGGGATTATACCAAAGCTCCCAAACGGGCGGGAGAGTGCGGATGACTCTGCAGCACCGAATGAGAGAACTCCAGGTCCTCTTTAGCCAGGGTACCAAATTTGTAGAATTTTACAAACGTGTTCTCCCCCGACCACGTAGCTGCTCGGCAGAGTTGTAATGCCGAGACCCCTCGGGCAGCCGCCCAAGATGAGCCCACCTTCCTTGTGGAATGGGCCTTGATAGATTTAGGCTGTGGCAGGCCTGCCACAGAATGTGCAAGTTGAATTGTGCTACAAATCCAACGAGCAATCGTCTGCTTAGAAGCAGGAGCACCCAGCTTGTTGGGTGCATACAGTATAAACAGCGAGTCAGATTTTCTGACTCCAGCCGTCCTTGAAATATATATTTTCAATGCCCTGACAACGTCCAGCAACTTGGAATCCTCCAAATCGCTAGTAGCCGCAGGCACCACAATAGGCTGGTTCAGGTGAAACGCTGAAACCACCTTAGGCAGAAACTGAGGACGCGTCCGCAGTTCTGCCCTGTCCGAATGGAAAATCAGATATGGGCTTTTATACGATAAAGCCGCCAATTCTGACACTCTCCTGGCTGAAGCCAGGGCCAGTAGCATGGTTACTTTCCATGTAAGATATTTCAAATCCACCGATTTGAGTGGCTCAAACCAATGGGATTTGAGAAAATCCAAAACTACATTAAGATCCCACGGAGCCACTGGGGGCACAACCGGGGGCTGTATATGTAGTACTCCTTTTACAAAAGTCTGGACTTCAGGAACTGAAGCCAATTCTTTCTGGAAGAAAATCGACAGGGCCGAAATTTGAACCTTAATGGACCCTAATTTGAGGCCCATAGACAATCCTGTTTGCAGGAAATGTAGGAATCGACCCAGTTGAAATTCCTCCGTCGGGGCCTTCCTGGCCTCACACCACGCAACATATTTTCTCCAAATGCGGTGATAATGTTGTGCAGTCACCTCCTTCCTGGCTTTTACCAGGGTAGGGATGACCTCTTCCAGAATGCCTTTTTCCCTTAGAATTCGGCGTTCAACCGCCATGCCGTCAAACGCAGCCGCGGTAAGTCTTGGAATAGACACGGTCCCTGCTGAAGCAGGTCCCGTCTTAGAGGTAGAGGCCACGGACCTTCCGTGAGCATCTCCTGAAGTTCCGGGTACCAAGTTCTTCTTGGCCAATCTGGAGCCACGAGTATCGTTCTTACTCCCCTTTGCCGTATAATTCTCAGTACTTTTGGTATGAGAGGCAGAGGAGGAAACACATACACTGACTGGAACACCCACGGTGTTACCAGAGCGTCCACACTATTGCCTGAGGGTCTCTTGACCTGGCGAAATACCTGTCCAGTTTTTTGTTGAGGCGGGACGCCATCATATCCACCTTTGGTTTTTCCCAACGGTTCACAATCATGTGGAAGACTTCTGGATGAAGTCCCCACTCTCCCGGGTGTAGATCGTGTCTGCTGAGGAAGTCCGCTTCCCAGTTGTCCACTCCTGGAATGAACACTGCTGACAGTGCTATCACATGATCTTCCGCCCAGCGAAGAATCCTTGCAGCTTCTGCCATTGCCCTCCTGCTTCTTGTGCCGCCCTGTCTGTTTACGTGGGCGACTGCCGTGATGTTGTCCGACTGGATCAACACCGGCTGACCCTGAAGCAGGGGTTTTGCCAGGCTTAGAGCATTGTAAATCGCTCTTAGCTCCAGTATATTTATGTGAAGAGACATCTCCAGGCTTGACCACACTCCCTGGAAGTTTCTTCCCTGTGTGACCGCTCCCCAGCCTCTCAGACTGGCATCCGTGGTCACCAGGACCCAGTCCTGTATGCCGAATCTGCGGCCCTCTAACAGATGAGCACTCTGCAACCACCACAGAAGAGACACCCTTGTCCGTGGAGACAAAGTTATCCGCTGATGCATCTGCAGATGCGATCCGGACCATTTGTCCAGCAGATCCCACTGAAAAGTTTGTGCGTGGAATCTGCCGAATGGAATCGCTTCGTAAGAAGCCACCATTTTTCCCAGGACTCTTGTGCATTGATGCACAGACACTTTTCCTGGTTTTAGGAGGTTCCTGACAAGTTTGGATAACTCCCTGGCTTTCTCCTCTGGAAGAAACACCTTTTTCTGAACCGTGTCCAGAATCATTCCCAGGAACAGCAGACGTGTCGTCGGGGTCAATTGAGATTTTGGAAAATTCAGAATCCACCCGTGCTGTTGCAGCACTACTTGGGTTAGTGCTACTACGTCCCCCAGCTGTTCTCTGGACCTTGCCCTTATCAGGAGATCGTCCAAGTAAGGGATAATTAATACGCCTTTTCTTCGCAGAAGAAACATCATTTCGGCCATTACCTTGGTAAAGACCCGAGGTGCCGTGGACAATCCAAACGGCAGCGTCTGAAACTGATAATGACAGTTTTGCACCACGAACCTGAGGTACCCTTGATGTGAAGGGCAAATTGGGACATGCAGGTAAGCATCCTTGATGTCCAGGGACACCATAAAGTCCCCTTCTTCCAGATTCGCTATCACTGCTCTGAGTGACTCCATCTTGAACTTGAATTTTTGTATGTACAGGTTCAAAGATTTCAGATTTAGAATAGGTCTTACCGAGCCGTCCGGCTTCGGTACCACAAATAGTGTGGAATAATACCCCTTTCCCTGTTGTAGGAGGGGTACCTTGACTATCACCTGCTGAGAATACAGCTTGTGAATGGCTTCCAATACCGTCGCCCTGTCTGAGGGAGACGTTGGCAGAGCAGACTTTAGGAACCGGCGAGGGGGAGACTTCTCGAATTCCAACCTGTAACCCTGAGATACTACCTGCAGGATCCAGGGGTCCACCTGTGAGTGAGCCCACTGTGCGCTGAAATTCTTGAGTCGACCCCCCACCGCCCCTGAGTCCGCTTGTAAAGCCCCAACGTCATGCTGAGGGCTTTGCAGAAGCCGGGGAGGGCTTCTGCTCCTGGGAGGGAGCTGCTTGGTGCACTCTCTTACCCTTTCCTTTGCCTCGGGGCAGATATGACTGTCCTTTTGCCCGCTTGTTCTTATAGGAACGAAAGGACTGCGTCTGAAAAGACGGTGTCTTTTTCTGTTGGGAGGGGACCTGAGGTAAAAAGGTGGATTTCCCGGCTGTTGCCGTGGCCACCAAATCCGATAGACCGACCCCAAATAATTCCTCCCCTTTATACGGCAATACTTCCATATGCCGTTTGGAATCCGCATCACCTGACCACTGTCGCGTCCATAAACTTCTTCTGGCAGATATGGACATCGCACTTACTCTCGATGCCAGAGTGCAAATATCCCTCTGAGCATCTCGCATATAAAGAAAAGCATCCTTTAATTGCTCTATAGTCAATAAAATACTGTCCCTATCCAGGGTATCAATATTTTCAGTCAGGGAATCCGACCAAACCACCCCAGCACTGCACATCCACGCAGAGGCGATGGCTGGTCGCAGTATAACACCAGTATGAGTGTATATACTTTTCAGGGTAGTTTCCAGCCTCCTATCAGCTGGATCCTTGAGGGCGGCCGTTTCAGGAGACGGTAACGCCACTTGTTTTGATAAGCGTGTGAGTGCCTTGTCCACCCTAGGGGGTGTTTCCCAGCGCGCCCTAACCTCTGGCGGGAAAGGATATAATGCCAATAACTTCTTTGAAATTAGCAGTTTTCTATCGGGGTTAACCCACGCTTCATCACACACTTCATTCAATTCCTCTGATTCAGGAAAAACTACAGGTAGTTTTTTCAGACCCCACATAATACCCCTTTTTGTGGTACTTGCAGTATCAGAGATATGCAAAGCCTCCTTCATTGCCGTGATCATATAACGTGTGGCCCTACTGGAAAATACGTTTGTTTCTTCACCGTCGACACTAGATTCGGTGTCCGTGTCTGGGTCTGTGTCGACCGACTGAGGTAAAGGGCGTTTTACAGCCCCTGACGTGTCTGAGACGCCTGGACAGGTACTAACTGGTTTGCCGGCCGTCTCATGTCGTCAACTGATTTTTGTAACGTGCTGACATTATCACGTAATTCCATAAACAAAGCCATCCATTCCGGTGTCGACTCCCTAGGGGGTGACATCACCATTACCGGCAATTGCTCCGCCTCCACACCAACATCGTCCTCATACATGTCGACACACACGTACCGACACACAGCAGACACACAGGGAATGCTCTTATCGAAGACAGGACCCCACTAGCCCTTTGGGGAGACAGAGGGAGAGTTTGCCAGCACACACCCAAGCGCTATAAATATATAGGAACAACCCTACAGAAGTGTTGTTTCCTTTATAGCAGCTTAATATATCAATATCGCCAAAAAAGTGCCCCCCCTCTCTGTTTTTTTACCCTGTTTCTGTAGTGCAGTGCAGGGGAGAGTCCTGGGAGCCTTCCTCGCAGCGGAGCTGTGCAGGAAAATGGCGCTGTGTGCTGAGGAGATAGGCCCCGCCCCCTATTTCGGCGGGCTCTTCTCCCGGTGTTTGTGAGACCTGGCAGGGGTTAAATACATCCATATAGCCCCAGGGGCTATATGTGATGTATTTTTAGCCAGAACAAGGTATTATCATTGCTGCCCAGGGCGCCCCCCCCCAGCGCCCTGCACCCTCAGTGACCGCTGGTGTGAAGTGTGCTGACAACAATGGCGCACAGCTGCAGTGCTGTGCGCTACCTCATGAAGACTGAAAAGTCTTCTGCCGCCGGTTTCTGGACCTCTTCACTTTTCGGCATCTGCAAGGGGGTCAGCGGCGCGGCTCCGGGACCGGACTCCATGGCTGGGCCTGTGTTCGATCCCTCTGGAGCTAATGGTGTCCAGTAGCCTAAGAAGCCAATCCATCCTGCACGCAGGTGAGTTCACTTCTTCTCCCCTAAGTCCCTCGTTGCAGTGAGCCTGTTGCCAGCAGGACTCACTGAAAATAAAAAACCTAATAACTTTTTCTAAGCAGCTCTTTAGGAGAGCCACCTAGATTGCACCCTGCTCGGACGGGCACAAAAACCTAACTGAGGCTTGGAGGAGGGTCATAGGGGGAGGAGCCAGTGCACACCACCTAGTCCTAAAGCTTTTATTTTTGTGCCCTGTCTCCTGCGGAGCCGCTAATCCCCATGGTCCTGACGGAGTCCCAGCATCCACTAGGACGTCAGAGAAATTAAGATTCCACTTGAGATGTATTGGGATCTCAGACTGAACAAATTAAACAGTGACTGATTCCCTCTATTCTTATATTTACTCCGCCACTGTCTCTGCCCTTATATAGCTTGGCAGGTGTAACACTAGTCGTTAAATACAACACATAATCTATGCTATATAGGTATACTGAATGAGGAAATAATGGTTTTATTCAACATAATGTCAGCTGCAGTCACAGATTGACAGGGGTTGAGCTACTGACAGCGTTTAAATTACTGATGAATCATGCTGCAGAAAATCAATATCTCATTGATATCATGACTGGTTCCCCATAAACTTAGTTTCAGTAACCCCTGCTGGTTCCCTGTACTGTGCTGTTCGCTCCACTGCTACCACTAATTCCTAACTGATATAGCTCTTTCAAATATCTCTTTCAGATAGACGCTCATGCTGGCAACCAAATGACTGTTATCCTAATCACAACATATGTTATTGCATTAATTATTAGGAGTGTGATGAGCCTGCCGAAACGCCCACTTTATGCTGCGGACATACTGCGCATGTGTGGTCATTAGACAGCACATGCACCAGTGCCTATAAGAGAGGGATTGTCCGGTTTCCTCCCCAGTAAATTGTGCAACATGTAGCCCACAGACTACAATGGCTAACCCCATCACTACTGTGATGGCAAACAGGGAAAGTGTAGCTGTTATCTATGATATAGGACACTGCAGAACCCCTGTAATACTTTCAAGGGAAACTTACATTTTAGTGGTACAGGTTGAGTCTCCCTTATCCAAAATGCTTGGGACCAGAGGTATTTTGGATATGGGATTTTTCCGTAGTTTGGAATAATTGCATACCATAATGAGATATCATAGCGATGGGACCTAAATCTAAGCACAGAATGCATTTATGTTTCATATACACCTTATACACACGGCCTGAAGGTTATTTTACCCAATATTTTTTATGTGCATTAAACAAAGTGTGTCTACATTCACACAATTCATTTATGTTTCATATACACCTTATACACACAGCCTGAAGGTAATTTTACCCAATACTTTTTATATGCATTAAACAAAGTGTGTCTACATTCACACAATTCATTTATGTTTCATATACACCTTATACACACAGCCTGGGGGTCATTTAATACAATATTTTTAATAACTTTGTGTATTAAACAAAGTTTGTGTACATTGAGCCATCAGAAAACAAAGTTTTCACTATCTTAGTCTCACTCGAAAAAGTCCGTATTTCGGAATATTTGTATTTCTGAATATTTGGATATAGGATACTCAACCTGTATCTCAATTTTTTTTTTGTGTGATTTCCCATAAAATGTGTATAACAAATATATCTATGTTATAGACAAAGGGATAGGATCCACTTATAGCTCACACCGTGGCTGAGGCTGTGCATGGAAGGTAATGAGACTGTACAGGGGTTGCAGTTATAATGCCGGCTGTCGGGATCCCTGCGCTCAGGAACCCGATGCCGGAATCCCAACAGTTGACATATTTCTGGTGGTTGGAATACAGACACCCGCCCGTAATTCCCACTCGATTGGCGAGTCCACGCCACCAACCGAGTGGAAATAGAACCTGTGGTGTAGCTCGCCACTGAGCACAAAGCGCGGTGAGCGCAGTTAGACCGCGAGGGGACTCGCTGCCGGTATATCGGCAGATGGGATGCCGCTGTCAGCATCCCAGCAGCCGGTATATCATCCCCATTCCCTTTACAGGGTACATTTTAAGCTGAACCCGGCAGGAAATGGGGGGAGGTCAGAGAGTGCTGTTAGGGAAGAGGGTGAGAGGACAAAGGGGAGCTGAGGGGGAACAGGCGAGAAACATATAAAGTGGGAGGTGAAAACGGCACAGAGCTAGTCCCAGAGGAGGGGCCAGCCCACAGTAACTAGCCACACACAGGGTGGGTGTAGTGGGAGGAGGGTCCTGGAGGTGGGTGGCGATGGGCAAGGTGAAGCAGCTGGAACGGGTTTATTTCTATCCTGACAATGCCCTGTTAACTGTAGATGGCAGCTGCACTACGCCTTGCGACTTAGTAATTTTACTGGCAAATTAGATCATTTTGTATCTTCCCAGAATCTGGGTGATGAACGCTTTCTGCAGCTGATAGAACATTACAGGTCACATCATGTAATTGTAACATAGGATGTAACCGCAGCCAGCTTCACTGAGACAGTCACTGACATGGTATTACACCACTTTATGATTATTGAGTGAGTATACTGAATATCACATAAAATAGTGAAAATTCAGGGAGTTACTGAATCAGCAGTGGGCCCTGATCATCACAATCAGTTTGCATTTTGCACCAGGGGTGGAGCACATGCAACAGATCTGACTCCAAACTTTACTTTGACTTTGCTTACATGAGTGCTCTAATCCCCATTCCACCTCCCTAAGAGCAGGAGTCTTAACCACAAAGTGCATCTCAGTCGGCATTAGTAAGGATGCATACATTCCACTTCCCTGTGAGCAGTAGTCTCAACCACAAAGTGCATCTCAGTCGGCATTACTAAGGATGCATACATTCCGCCTCCCTATGCGCAGGAGTCTTAACCACAAAGTGCATCTAAGTCGGCATTACTAAGGATGCATACATTCCGCCTCCCTATGCGCAGGAGTCTTAACCACAAAGTGCATCTAAGTCGGCATTAGTAAGGATGCATACATTCCACTTCCCTATGAGCAGGAGTCTCAACCACAAAGTGCATCTCAGTTGGCATTAGTAAGGATGCATACATTTTGCCTCCCTATGCACAGGAGTCTTAACCACAAAGTGCATCTCAGTCGGCATTAGTAAGGATGCATACATTCCACTTCCCTATGAGCAGGAGTCTCAACCACAAAGTGCATCTCAGTAGGTATTAGTAAGGATGCATACATTCCACTTCCCTATGCGCAGGAGTCTTAACCACAACGGTGCATCTCAGTTGGCATTAGTAAGGATGCATACATTCCACTTCCCTATGAGCAGGAGTCTTCACCACAACGGTGCATCTCAGTAGGTATTAGTAAGGATGCATACACATATTTGATGTTCATGCACAGCTGAAAAAATTATTTGCAGGGAAAAAAGGCACAAGTTGTGTTTGCTTTAAACTCTTTATGAGCACCACATTGGCAAAAGTAATGTTGGAAGTTTTTAGTTTGCCTCTTTCTGTCAGTTATGGGGGGTACACACGGGGCGACTTGTGCCTGTGTGGTAAGCGATCTAGGTTAGCACAGATCGCTCAGCACACACTGCTATACACACAGCGATGTGTGCTGAGTGATCTGTGCTAACCAGTGTTCTTTATGCACATGCTAGGCGATCTAACTAGATCTTGCCTGCATGTGCTAATGATCTGAGTGGGCGATGGCAATGCACGGGACCGCACATCGCCATCGCTATGGGGTATACACACGAAGCGAACCGTGCTTCATTTCTAAGCATTCTAGCCAGATCGCTTAGAAAATAGGTAAAAAAAATTGCCCCGTAGTAAGAAACGTAGAACATGATTGACCATTTTAGAACATTATGGTATATGTAATAGAACCAGATCATGACGCCACATAATGATAGCATGGAGTGACTGCATGTGCTATTTTACACAATGTCCTGGAAGAACAGGGACACAGAAGGATAAAATATAATTTATCTTTGCATTTTAAGCAAAATGAATAAATTGCAGATTACACTGTGGCTTTTCTTACACAAGGATAAACAATGTACAGATTTATACACAATGCTGTCCTAACTGGCAACTTAACAAATACTCTTAACTGCTGCAGAATTCTGCCATCTAGTGCTTTGAAGATGAACTTCATTAGAATACAAGCGTCAGCTACTTTGTAAGATTAATATCCACAACTGACTGCTAAGACCATTTACTTATGTTAACCAAAACCATATTTATCTCTCACGGAAATCTAATGATGCAGATCGGAAAGCGGAGGGAGACTTTTGGTGACAAAACAGGAAAAACAAACTTCTGCCACCACTCACTATGATGCCCAATAAGTGCAAAAAAAACTCTATACAATCCCAGCAGCCAACCAAAAAAGAGGAATGCCTCTATTCTCCCAACACATGAAATAGCACAACCAAGGTGGGGCTATGAGACAAGGAAACAGTTCAAATAATAACATTTTAAACCTACCGGTAAATCTAGAGGATGCTGGGGACTCCGTAAGGACCATGGGGATAGACGGGCTCCGCAGGAGACATGGGCACTAAAAAGAACTTTAGAATGGGTGTGCACTGGCTCCTCCCTCTATGCCCCTCCTCCAGACCTCAGTTAGAGAAACTGTGCCCAGAGCAGACGGACAGTACGAGGAAAGGATTTTTGTTAATCTAAGGGCAAGATTCATACCAGCCCACACCATATAACATGGAATATATGAACCAGTTAACAGTATGAAACAAAACAGCATCAGCCCGAGACTGATCAAAACTGTAACATAACCCTTATGTAAGCCAAAACTATATACAAGTCTTGTAGAATTTAGTCCGCACAGGGATGGGCGCCCAGCATCCTCTATGGACTAGGAGAAAAAGATTTACCGGTAGGTTTAAAATCTTATTTTCTCTTACGTACTAGAGGATGCTGGGGACTCCGTAAGGACCATGGGGATTATACCAAAGCTCCAAACCGGGCGGGAGAGTGCGGATGACTCTGCAGCACCGATTGAGCAAACATGAGGTCCTCCTCAGCCAGGGTATCAAACTTGTAGAACTTTGTAAAGGTGTTTGAACCTGACCAAGTCGCCGCTCGGCAAAGCTGTAATGCAGAGACACCTCGGGCAGCCGCCCAAGAAGAGCCCACCTTCCTAGTGGAATGGGCCTTTACCGAATTTGATAACGGCAATCCAGACGTAGAATGAGCCTGCTGAATCGTGTTACAGATCCAGCGAGCAATAGTCTGCTTAGAAGCAGGAGCGCCAACCTTGTTGGCTGCATACAGGACAAACAGAGCCTCTGTTTTCCTAACCCGAGCCGTTCTGGCCACATAAATTCTCAATGCCCTGACCACATCAAGGGACTCTGAATCCTCCAAATCCCGCGTAGCCACCGGCACCACAATAGGTTGGTTCATATGAAAAGATGAAACCACCTTAGGCAAAAATTGAGGACGAGTCCGCAACTCCGCTCTATCCACATGGAAAATCAGATAGGGGCTTTTGTGAGATAAAGCCACCAACTCAGACACTCGCCTTGCCGATGCCAAGGCCAACAACATGACCACTTTCCAAGTGAGATACTTTAATTCCACCGTTTGAAGAGGCTCAAACCAGTGAGACTTAAGGAACCTCAACACCACGTTAAGGTCCCATGGTGCCACTGGAGGCACAAAAGGAGGCTGGATATGCAGCACTCCCTTCACAAATGTCTGTACTTCTGGGAGAGAAGTCAATTCTCTCAGAAAGAAAATGGATATGGCCGAAATCTGAACCTTAATGGAGCCTAATTTTAGGCCCAAATTCACTCTAGTCTGTAGGAAGTGAAGAAAACGGCCCAGATGGAATTCTTCCGGAGGAGCATTCCTGGACTCACACCAAGACACATACTTCCTCCATATACGGTGATAATGTTTTGCTGTCACGTCCTTCCTAGCCTTCATCAGAATAGGAATGACCGCATCCGGAATGCTCTTTTCCGCTAAAATCCGGCGTTCAACCGCAATGCCGTCAAACGCAGCCGCGGTAAGTCCTGGAACAGACAGGGCCCCTGTTGCAACAGGTCCTCTCTGAGAGGAAGAGGCCACGGATCTTCTGTGAGCATTTCCTGCAGATCCGGATACCAGGCCCTTCGAGGCTAATCTGGAACAATGAGAATTGTCTGTACTCCTCTTCGTCTTATGATTCTCAATATCTTGGAAATGAGAGGAAGAGGAGGGAACACATAGACCGACTGGAACACCCACAGTGTCACCAGGGCGTCCACTGCTACCGCCTGAGGGTCCCATGACCTGGCGCAATACCTCGGAAGTTTCTTGTTGAGGCAGTCCCCACTGACTTGCAATCTCTGCGAAGACTTCCTGATGAAGTCCCCACTCTCCTGGATGTAGATCGTGTCTGCTGAGGAAGTCCGCTTCCCAGTTGTCCACACCCGGAATGAAGACTGCTGTCAGAGCGCTTACATGATTTTCTGCCCAGCGAAGAATCCTGGCAGCTTCCGCCCTTGCCACCATGCTCTTTGTTCCGCCTTGACGGTTTATATGAGCAACTGCGGTGATGTTGTCTGACTGAATCAGAACCGGTAGGTCGCGAAGCAAATTCTCTGCTTGACGAAGGCCGTTGTATATGGCCCTTAATTCCAGTACGTTGATGTGTAGACAAGCCTCCTGGCTTGACCATAGCCCTTGGAAGTTTCTTCCCTGTGTGACTGCTCCCCATCCTCGGAGGCTCGCGTCCGTGGTTACCAGAACCCAGTCCTGAATGCCGAACCTGCGACCCTCTAGAAGGTGAGCACTCTGCAGCCACCACAGGAGAGATACCCTGGCCCTGGGGGACAGGCTGATCATCTGATGAATCTGTAGATGCGACCCGGACCACTGGTCCAGAAGGTCCCACTAAAAAGTCCTCGCATGGAACCTGCCGAATGGAATGGCCTCGTAAGACGCCACAATCATTCCCAGAACTCGAATGCAGTGATGCACCGACACCCTTTTTGGCTTCAAGAGGTCCCTGACCAAGTTCAGGAGTTCTTGGGCCTTTTCCCTCGGGAGAAAAACCCTTTTCTGGTCCGTATCCAGAATCATGCCTAAGAAAGGCAACCGGGTCGTTGGAACCAACTGTGACTTCGGGAGATTGAGAATCCAGCCGTGCTGCTGCAACACCCTCAGGGAGAGTGATACGCTGTTTAGCAACTGCTCTCTTGATCTCGCTTTTATTAGGAGATCGTCCAAGTACGGGATAATTGTGATTCCCTGCTTGCGCAGGAGCACCATCATTTCCGCCATTACCTTGGTGAAAATCCTCGGGGCTGTGGAAAGCCCAAACGGCAACGTCTGAAATTGGTAATGACAATCCTGTACAGCAAATCTCAGGAACGCCTGATGAGGCGGATATATGGGGACATGAAGGTATGCATCCTTTATGTCCAGGGACACCATATAATCCCCCCCTTCCAGGCTGGCGATGACCGCTCTGAGCAATTCCATCTTGAACTTGAACCTTTTTAAGTATAGGTTTAAGGATTTTAAATTCAGAATGGGTCTGACCGAACCGTCCGGTTTCGGGACCACAAACAGGGTTGAGTAATACCCCATCCCCTGCTGAAGCAGGGGAACTTTGACCACCACTTGTTGAAGACACAATTTTTGAATTGCATTTAAAACTACCTCCCTTTCTGGGGAAGAAACCAGTAGGGCCGATTTGAAAAACCGGCGAGGAGGCACCTCTTCAAATTCCAGCTTGTAGCCCTGGGAAACAATGTCTATTGCCCAGGGATCCACCTGTGATTGAACCCAGACGTGGCTGAAAAGTCGAAGACGTGCCCCCACTGGGGCGGACTCCCTCAGCGGAGCCCCAGCGTCATGCGGTGGATTTTGTAGAAGCCGGGGAGGACTTCTGCTCCTGGGAACTAGCTGTAGTTAGCAGCTTTTTCCCCTTGCCCTTACCTCTGGCAAGAAAGGAAGATCCCCGTACTCCTCTCTTGGATTTATGCGACCGAAAGGACTGCATCTGATAATGTGGCGTTTTCTTAGGCTGTGAGGAAACATAAGGCAAAAAAGTTGATTTACCTGCAGCAGCTGTGGAAACCAGGTCCGTGAGACCTTCCCCAAACAATTCCTCACCCTTGTAAGGCAAGGCAAAACCTCCATATGCCTCTTCGAGTCGGCATCACCCGTCCATTGTCGGGTCCACAGGGTTCGCCTAGCAGAAATCGCCATAGCGTTGGCTCTGGAACCCAGTAGGCCTACGTCTCTCTGAGCAGCTCTCATATATAGGACCGCATCCTTAATATGACCCAAGGTCAATAAAATGGTTTCCTTGTCCAGCGTATCAATATCAGCAGATAAGGTATCTATCCACGCTGCAACAGCGCTACAAACCCAAGCCGACGCTATGGCCGGTCTGAGTAATGTACCAGTATGTGTGTAAATTGACTTCAAGGTAGTCTCCTGCCTGCGATCAGCAGGATCCTTGAGGGCCGCGGTATCTTGAGATGGCAGCGCTACCTTTTTGGATAAGCGTGTCAACGCTTTGTCCACCCTTGGGGAAGATTCCCACCGTATCCTGTCCTTAGCCGGGAAAGGATACGCCATAAGAATCCTTTTGGGAATCTGCAGTTTTTTGTCTGGGGTTTCCCAAGCCCTTTCAAACAACTCATTTAGCTCATGTGAAGGGGGAAAAGTAACCTCAGGCTTCTTTTCTTTAAACATGTGGACCCTCGTGTCAGGTACAGAGGGGTCATCTGTGATATGCAACACATATTTTATTGCAAAAATCATATAATGAATACTTTTAGCCAATTTTGGCTGCAACTTCGCATCATCATAGTCGACACTGAAGTCAGAATCCGTCTCGGTATCAGTGTCTACTACTTGGGATAGTGGGCGCTTTGGAGACCCCGAAGGTCCCTGCGACATAGTGAAAGGCAGAGCTTGACTCCCTGAACCTTCCCTGGACTCAGCTTTGTCCAACCTTTTGTGTAATAAATTCACATTTGCATTTAAAACATTCCACATATCCAACCAGTCAGGTGTCGGCGTTGCCGACGGAGACACCACACTCATTTGCTCCACCTCCTCCCTAGAAGAGCCTACTGCTTCAGACATGCCGACACACGCGTACCGACACCCCACACACTCAGGGAAATCTCTAATCTGGAGACAATTCCCCCACAAGGCCCCCTGGACAGACAGAAAGAGAGTATGCCAGTACACACCCAGCGCTAAGGACCCTGGAAAATATTCTCAGAGATATACAGCGCTTTTATATATTCACTGAGCCAAATATGTGCCCCCCCCCCCTTCTTTAAAACCCTCTGTCACCGTGTTCAGCAGGGGAGAGTCCGGGGAGCCAGCTTCTCAGCGGTGTGCTGTGGAGAAAATGGCGCTGGTTAGTGCTGAGGGATCAAGCTCCGCCCCCTCAGCGGCGGGCTTCGGTCCCGCTCGATTTTTTCAAAAACTGGCGGGGGATACCTATATACAGCCCTCAGCCTATATATATCCTTTTGCAAGTCCTAGAGGTGTAAAATTGCTGCCCAGGGCACCCCCCCTGCGCCCTGCACCCATCAGTGCCTCCGTGTGTTGTTGTGTGTGGGAGCAATGGCGCGCAGCGTTACAGCTGCGCGTTATCTCTGTGAAGAACTGAAGTCTTCTGCCGCCTCTGATGTCTTCTATTTTCTTATACTCACCCGGCTTCTATCTTCCGGCTCTGTGAGGAGGACGGCGGCGCGGCTCCGGGACGAACTGCAAGGAGAGACCTGCGTTCCGACTCCCTCTGGAGCTAATGGTGTCCAGTAGCCTAAGAAGCAGTGCCTAGCATTTAAGTAGGACTGCTTCTCTCCCCTCAGTCCCACGATGCAGGGAGCCTGTTGCCAGCAGGCTCCCTGAAAATAAAAAACCTAACAAAATACTTTCTTTTAGGGAAACTCAGGAGAGCTCCCTGTAGTGCACCCAGTCTCCTCTGGGCACAGTATCAAACTGAGGTCTGGAGGAGAGGCATAGAGGGAGGAGCCAGTGCACACCCATATCTAAAGTTCTTTTTAGTGCCCATGTCTCCTGCGGAGCCCGTCTATCCCCATGGTCCTTACGGAGTCCCCAGCATCCTCTAGGACGTAAGAGAAAATATAGTAACATTTTACGGATTGTTAACATTACATATAGACATACACTATTACATAAAAACAAAAATAGGATTTTAATTACCTACCGGTAAACCCTTTTCTCGTAGTCCGTAGAGGATACTGGGGTCCACATTAGTACCATGGGGTATAGACGAGACCACTAGGAGCAATGGGCACTTTAAGAAATTGATAGTGTGGGCTGGCTCCTCCCTCCAGGCCCCTCCTACCAGACTCAGTCTAGGAAACTGCGCCTGAGGAGACGGACATACTTTGTGAGAAGGATATAGAAGGATATAAAAGGATAGTGGTGAGATTCCGAACCAGCACACACAAACTAGAGGAAAGCCAAGCTAATCAAACTTTAAACCAGGAACAGCAACCGCTGAACCAACAATACTTAACCAAGTAACAGTGCAGGAAGAAACAAAGCCCTGGGCAGGCACCCAGTATCCTCTACGGCCTACGAGAAAAGGATTTACCGGTAGGTAATTAAAATCCTATTTTCTCTTATGTCCTAGAGCACAGGTTCTCAAACTCGGTCCTCAGGACCCCACACAGTGCATGTTTTGCAGGTCTCCTCACAGAATCACAAGTGAAATAATTAGCTCCACCTGTGGACCTTTTAAAATGTGTCAGTGAGTAATTAATACACCTGTGCACTTGCTGGGTTACCTGCAAAACATGCACTGTGTGGGGTCCTGAGGACTGAGTTCGAGAACCACTGTCCTAGAGGATACTGTGGTCCACATTAGTACCATGGGGATGTACCAAAGCTCCCAAATCGGGCGGGAGAGTGTTGAGGTTCCTGCAGAACTGATTGACTAAACTGAAGGTCCTCAGAGGCTAAAGTATCGAACTTGTAGAACTTAGCAAACGTGTTCGAACCTGACCAAGTAGCTGCTCGGCAGAGCTGTAAAGCCGAGACACTCTGGGCAGCCACCCAGGAAGAACCCACCGATCTAGTAGAGTGGGCCTGTACGGATTTTGGACACGGCAAACCTGCCGTGGCATAAGCATGCTGGATAGTAAGCCTGATCCAGCGTGCAATTGTCTGCTTTGAAGCAGGACACCCAATTTTTATGGGGTCATAGAGAACAAACAGCGAGTCAGTTTTCTGTGACGAGCTGTCTGCTTCACATAGATCTTCAAAGCCCTCAGAACAGCCAAGGACTTTGAAGTAGCAGAGGTGTCGGTAACCACCGGAACCACAATAGGTTGGTTGATATGAAATGCAGACACCACCTTTGGAAGAAATTGCTGCTGAGTTCTGAGTTCAGCCCTATCTTCATGAAAAATCAAATAGGGGTTTTGTGAGACAACTCCCCCCGCTCCGACACACGCTTCGCAGAAGCCAAGGCCAACAGCGTGACGGCCTTCCACGTAAGAAACTTGACGTCAACGTCCTGTAAAGGCTCAAACCATTCCGATTGCAGGAACTGCAACACCACGTTGAGATCCTAAGGTGCCGTAGGAGGCACAAAGGGTGGTTGGATGTGCAGAACCCCCTTCAAAAATGTCTGAACCTCAGGGAGAATAGCCAATTGTTTCTGGAAGAAAATGGGTAAGGCCGAAATCTGGACTTTTATGGCACCCAAACACAGGCCCACATCCACAACTGACTGCAGAAAAAGGAGAAAATGTCCCAGTTGAAACTCCACCGCAGGAAATTTCCTGTACTCACACTAAGCAACGTATTTTTTCCAAATACGGTGGTAATGTTTAGACGTTACCCCCTTTCTGGCTTGGATCAGGGTTGGAATAACCCTTTCCGGGATAGAATTTGACGCTCAACCTCCATGCCGTTAAACGTAGCCGTGGTAAGTCTTGATAGATGAACGGCCCCTGTTGGAGAAGGTCCTTGCGAAGAGGTAGAGGCCAAGGGTCCTCTAGGAGCATATCCAGTAGATCCGCATACCAGGCCCTTCTTGGCCAGTCCGGAGCAATGAGAATTGCTTGAACCTTTTCCCTTTTTATTCTTTTGAGAATCTTTGGGATCAATGGGAGTGGTGGAAACACGTACACGGGTCCCTCGACATGGAACAATACCGTTGAGCTTCTTGTTGAGATGAAAGGCCATCGTGTTAATTTGTGGCATTCCCCACTGACGTGTCAAGCACCTGAACACCTCCGGGTGAAGGCCCCACTCTCCTGGGTGGAGGTCGTGTCTGCTGAGGAAGTCTGCTTTCCAGTTGTCTACTCCCAGAATGAAGATCGTGGACAACGCCACAGCGTGTCTTTCTGCCCAGAAGAGAATCCCTGTTATTTCTGACATTGCTGCCCTGCTCTTTGTTCCGCCTTATCGGTTTATGTACGTTACTGCCATCACATTGTCCGACTGAACCCGAATGGCTTGATCTTGAAGAAGATGCGATGCCTGTAGAAGGGCGCTGTATATGGACCTTAGTTCCAGAATGTTGATTGGAAGAATAGCTCAGTGACTTGACCATTTCCCTTGGAATTGTTCCCCCTGGGTGACTGCTCCTCAACATCTGAGGCTTGCGTCTGTGGTTAGCAGAATCCAATTTTGAATCACGAACCTTCGGCCCTCGGTCAGGTGAGAAGTCTGAAGCCACCAAAGAAGAGAAATCCTGGCTTTTGGCGACAGACGGATCTTCTGGTCCATGTGAAAATGCGATCCAGACCATTTGTCCAACAGATCCAGCTGGAAGGGCCTTGCGTGAAACCTTCCGTACTTCAGAGCCTTGTAAGCAGCTACCATCTTTCCCAGAAGGCGAATGCATAGATGCACCAGTGTCCGGGTTTGTCTTAGAACATCCTGCACCATTGATTGGATCACCAATGCTTTTTCCAATGGAAGGAATACCTTCTGCGCCTCCGTATCCAATATCATCCCCAGGAACGGAAGCCTCCGTGTTAATTCCAGATAAGATTTTGGCAAGTTCAAAATCCACCTGTGATCCTGGAGTAGTCGGGCTGAGAGGGCAATGTTGACTAACATTGGTTCTGTTCCTGTTAACCTGCAGTTGCTGGTTTTCTGGGTTTACCTATATTGCCTTTGAAGGCTGTAGAACCACCTTTGGTTTTGTTTTTAAACTTCGCTGTCCGAAAGGACTGCAGAGTTGGAGCAGTGCAAAATTTTCTAGCCGGGGGAGCTGCGAAAGGAAGGTATGTAGATTTACCCGCCGTATCCTTGGATAGCCACGTATCCAGTTTATCTCCAAAAAGGGCTTCACCTGTGAAAGGTAGGCTTTCCATGCCTTTCCTGGAATCCGTGTCCGCAGTCCACTGGCGTAGCCACAAGCCCCTGCGTGCTGACACTGCCATGGCAGTGGTGCGTGCATTGAGTAAACCAATTTCCTTTATGGCCTCTACCATAAAGTTAGCAAAATCCTGTATATGCTGTAGGAGTAAAATTATCTCCCCCCTGGATAAGGAATCTAACCCGTCAATTAGATTACCTGACCATTTAGCAATGGCCCTAGAGATCCATGCACAAGCTATAGTGGGTCTCTGGGCCACCCCCGCAGCTGTATTCAGAGATTTGAGAGTGGTCTCAATCTTGCGGTCTGCAGCATCCTTCAAGGAAGCTGCCCCAGGGACAGGTAAAACTATCTTACGTGACAACCGAGAAACCGATGCATCAACTAACATGTGGGTTTTCCCATTTTTTCCTGTAATCCTGAGCAAATGGGAAGGATGTGAGTAACCGTTTTGGGACCTGAAACTTCTTGTCAGGATTTACCCAAGTTGCTTCAAATAGGGAATTTAATTCCTTAGATGTAGGAAAAATTAGATTTTACTTACCGGTAAATCTATTTCTCGTAGTCCGTAGAGGATGCTGGGACTCCGTAAGGACCATGGGGAATAGACGGGCTCCGCAGGAGATAGGGCACTTTACTAAAGCTTTGGACTCTGGGTGTGCACTGGCTCCTCCCTCTATGCCCCTCCTCCAGACCTCAGTTAGGGAAACTGTGCCCAGAGGAGATGGACAGTACGAGGAAGGATTTTTGTAAATCTAAGGGCGAGATCCATACCAGCCACACCAATCACACCGTATAACTTGTGATAGACTTACCCAGTTAACAGTATGAACAACAACATAGCCACGGTTCCACCGAAAAACTATAACATAACGCTTATGTAAGTAATAACTATATACAAGTCTTGCAGAAGAAGTCCGCACATGGGACGGGCGCCCAGCATCCTCTACGGACTACGAGAAATAGATTTACCGGTAAGTAAAATCTTATTTTCTCTAACGTCCTTGAGGATGCTGGGACTCTGTAAGGACCATGGGGATTATACCAAAGCTCCCAAACGGGCGGGAGAGTGCGGATGACTCTGCAGCACCGATTGAGCAAACAGGAGGTCCTCCTCAGCCAGGGTATCAAACTTATAGAACTTTGCAAAGGTGTTTGTCCCCGACCAAGTAGCTGCTCGGCACAACTGTAATGCCGAGACCCCTCGGGCAGCCGCCCGAGAAGAGCCCACTTTCCTAGTGGAGTGGGCCTTAACCGATTTCGGTAACGGCAATCCTGCCGTAGAATGCGCCTGCTGAATCATGTTACAGATCCAGCGAGCAATTGTCTGCTTTGAAGCAGGAGCGCCAACCTTGTTGGCCGCATACAGAACGAACAAAGCTTCAGTCTTCCTGATTCTAGCCGTTCTGGTCACATAAATCTTCAAAGCCCTGACTACATCCAGGGACTCGGAATCCTCCAAGTCCCGTGTAGCCACAGGCACGACAATAGGTTGGTTCAGATGAAAAGATGAGACCACTTTTGGCAGAAAGTGAGGGCGAGTCCTCAACTCCGCCCTATCCACGTGAAAAACCAAGTATGGACTTTTATGTGATAAAGCCGCCAATTCGGAAACACGTCTTGCCGAAACTAACGCCAACAACATGACCACTTTCCACGTGAGGTATTTCAGCTCCACCCAGGTGACTTGAGGAAACCCAGGTGACTTGAGGAAACGTAACACCACGTTAAGATCCCAAGGCGCCACCGGAGGCACAAAGGGAGGCTGAATATGCAGCACTTCCTTCACAAAGGTCTGTACTTCCGGAATAGAGGCCAATTCTCTTTGAAAGAAAATGGATAAGGCCGAAATCTGGACCTTTATGGACCCTAATTTTAGGCCCAAAGTCACTCCTGTTTGAAGGAAGTGAAGTAGACGGCCCAAATGGAACTCCTCCGTAGGAGCAGCTCTGGCCTCACACCAAAAAACATATTTCCGCCATATACGGTGATAATGTTTTAACGTCACATCTTTCCTAGCCTTGATCAGGGTAGGAATGACTTTCTCCGGAATCCCTTTTTCCGCTAGGATCCGGCGTTCAACCGCCATGCCGTCAAACGCAGCCTCGGTAAGTCTTGGAACAGACAGGGCCCCTGCCGCAGCAGGTCCTGCCTTAGAGGAAGAGGCCACGGATCCCCTGCGAGCAACTCTTGCAGCTCCGGATACCAAGTCCTCCGTGGCCAATCCGGAACAATGAGTATTGTTCTGACCCTGCTTCTTCGTATTATTCTCAACACCTTGGGTATGAGAGGAAGAGGAGGAAACACATAGACCGATCTGAACACCCAAGGTGTCACCAGAGCGTCTACCGCTACCGCCTGAGGGTCCCTTGACCTGGCGCAATACCGCTTTAGCTTTTTGTTGAGACGGGATGCCATCATGTCGATTTGAGGCAGTCCCCAACGATCCGTGATCTGTGCGAAGACTTCTTGCAGAAGTCCCCACTCTCCCGGATGCAGGTCGTGCCTGCTGAGGAAGTCCGCCTCCCAGTTGTCCACCCCCGGGATGAACACCGCTGACAGCGCACTTACATGGCCTTCCGCCCAGCGTAGAATCCTGGTCGCTTCTGCCATGGCCATTCTGCTCCTTGTTCCGCCTTGGCGGTTTATATGAGCCACTGCCGTGACATTTTCTGACTGAATCAGAACCAGTTTTCTCCGAAGCAATTCCTCCGCTTGACGCAGGGTGTTGTATATGGCCCTCAACTCCAGGACGTTGATATGGAGACAAGACTCTAGGCTTGACCAGAGACCTTGGAAATTTCTTCCCAGTGTCACTGCTCCCCAGCCTCGGAGGCTTGCGTCCGTGGTCACCAGGACCCAGTCCTGAATGCCGAACCTGCGACCTTCTAGTAGGTGAGCACTGTTCAGCCACCACAGGAGAGATACCCTGGTCCTGGGAGACAGGGTGATCTTTTGATGCATTTGTAAATGGGACCCGGACCACTTGTCCAAGAGGTCCTATTAAAAAGTCCTCGCATGGAACCTGCCGAAAGGGATGGCCTCGTAGGAAGCCACCATCTTCCCCAGGACCCGCGTGCAATGATGCACTGAAACCTTTTTTGGTTTTAATAGATTCCTGACCACGGCTATGAGTTCCTGAACCTTTTCGATCGGAAGAAAAACCTTTTTTCTGGTCTGTGTCTAGAATCAGCCCCAAAAAGGTCAGACGCGTTGTAGGGACTAGCTGGGACTTCGGTATATTGAGAATCCAGCCGTGTATCTACAACGTCTTCATGGACAGAGACACGCTGTCCAGCAACCTCTCCCGAGATCTCGCCTTTATGAGGAGATCGTCCAAGTATGGGATAATTGTGACCCCCTGCCTGCGCAGGAGCGCCATCATTTCCGTCATTACCTTGGTGAAAATTCAAGGGGGCCGTGGAAAGCCCAAACGGCAACGTCTGAAATTGGTAGTGACAGTCCTGCACTGCAAATCTCAGGAACGCCTGATGCGGGGGGAATATCGGAACATGAAGGTAAGCATCCTTTATGTCCAGGGACACCATCCAATCCCCCCCCCCCCTCCAGGCTGACCGCCCTGAGTGATTCCATTTTGAACTTGAACCTCTTCAAGTACAGGTTCAGAGATTTCAGCTTTAAAATGGGTCTTACCGAACCGTCCGGTTTCGGGACCACAAACAGGGTTGAGTAATATCCCTCTCCTTGCTGGAGATGAGGAACTGTGACAATCACCTGTTGAATATACAATTTTTGGATTGCTGCCAACACTCGCTCCCTCTCTGACGGGGAAGCCGGCAGAGCCGATTTGAAAAATCGTCGAGGAGGCAAGTCTTCGAATTTCAGCCTGTATCCCTGAGAAACAATCTCTAATGCCCAAGGATCCACCTGCGAGTGAACCCAGACGTGGCTGAAAAACCGAAGACGAGCCCCCACTAGATCTGCCTCCCCTCGGAAAGCCCCAGCGTCATGCAGACGCAGGGGAGGACTTCTTCTCTTGGGAACTAGCTGTGTGCAGCTTTTTTCCCCTGCCTTTCCCTCTGGCAACAAAGGATGATCCACGTACCTTCTTGTTTTTATTGGAACGAAAGGACTGCATTTGATAATGAGGTGCCTTTTTTGTATGCTGCGTGGGGACATAAGGTAAGAAATTTGACTTACCAGCCGTAGAGACAAGATCCGAGAGGCCGTCTCCAAACAACTCCACCCCTTTGTAAGGCAAGGACTCCATATGCCGCTTTGAATCGGCATCTCCCATCCACTGTCGGGTCCACAAGAGCCGCTTAGCAGAAATAGACATAGCATTTATTCTGGAGCTTAATAAACAAATGTCTCTCGGAGCATCCCTCATATACAAGGTAGCATCTCTGATATGCTCTATGGTCATTTGAATGGCGTCCCTATCTAAGGTGTCAATTTCCGTAGATAAGGAATCTGCCCATGCCACAACCGCACTACAAACCCAGGCTGACGCCATAGCCGGTCGAGCAATAGTACCGGAATGATTGTAAATGTGCTTTAAGGTAATTTCCTGCCTGCGATCAGCAGGATCCTTGAGGGAAGCCGTATCCTGAGAAGGAAGTGCCACCTTTTTGGACAAACGTGTCAGCGCCTTGTCAACTTTTGGCGAAGATTCCCAGCGTATCCTATCAGTTTGTGGAAAAGTATACGCCATGAGAATCCTTTTGGGAACTTGTGGTCTCCTATCCGGAGATTCCCAAGCCTTTTCGCACAAGTCACTTAATTCAAATGAGGATGGAAAGGTGACTTCAGGCTTTTTCCCTTTATACGTGTACCCTCGTGTCAGGGACAGGGGGTTCCTCAGTAATATGCAAAACCTCTTTATTAGCAATAATCATGTACCGTATACCCTTAGCCACCTTCGGCTGTAATTTTGCATCTTCATAGTCGACACTAGAGTCAGTATCTGTGTCATCGATCTGCGATATGGTGCGTTTCTGAGACCCCGAAGGACCTGGCGCCCCAGGGACAGGCATGTACTGGCTACCTGACTGATCCCTAGCTTCTGACTTGTCTAATCTTTTATGCAATAGATTGACATTTGCATTCAAGACATTCAGCATATCCACCCATTCCGGTGTCTGCGTTGCCGACGGCGACCTGACATTCAAGCACTCCCCCTCCACATTAAGCGAGCCTTCCTCGTCAAACATGTCGACACACGTGTACCGACACACTTCACACACACACAGGGAACCCCTTTCCTGAAGACAGTATCCCTGTCAAGGCCCTTTGGAGAGACAGAGAGAGAGAGTATGCCAGCACACACCCCAGCGCAATAACCCTGGAGACCAACACAAAATGTTTTTCCCCAGCAGCGCTGTATAATATGTAAACCGCCAATTATGTGGCCCCCCCTCTCTTTTAAGCACCCTTTCACCGTGTGTAAGCAGGGGAGAGTCCGGGGAGCTTCCTCTCAGCAGTGCTGTGGAGAGAAAATGGCGCTCTCGGCGGCGGGCTTCTGTCCCGCTCAAACTTAGTAAAATATGGCAAGGGCTCTTTTATATACATGTACAGAGCCCACCTGTACATGTATATAGTCTTTTTGCCATGCAGAGGTTTATATTGCTGCCCAGGGCGCCCCCCCCGCGCCCTGCACCCTTACAGTGACCGGAGTATGTGAGGTGCATGGGAGCAATGACGCACAGCTGCAGTGCTGTGCGTTACCTCAGTGAAGCTGAAGGCTTCTGCCTCCTGACGACTTCTGTCTTCTGTACTTCTAGCACTGTGAGGAGAACGGCGGCGCGGCTCCGGGGGTGGACGCCCAGTAAGAACCTGCGTTCACCCCCTCTGGAGCTAATGGTGTCCAGTAGCCGAGGAAGCAGAGCCTATCTTTGACAAGAAGGACTGCTCCTCTCTCCTCAGTCCCTCGATGCAGGGAGCCTGTTGCCACCAGTGCTCCCTGTGAAAAAGTAGTAAAAGGTAGAAAAAAAATCCAAACAAAAATGCTTCTAGGCAGAGAACTCTGGAGAGCTCTCTGCAGTGCACCCATCTTGCTCTGGGCACAGTGTAAAACTGAGGTCTGGAGGAGGGGCATAGAGGGAGGAGCCAGTGCACACCCAGAGTCCAAAGCTTTCTTAAAGTGCCCCATCTCCTGCGGAGCCCGTCTATTCCCCATGGTCCTTACGGAGTCCCAGAATCCTCAAGGACGTTAGAGAAAGTAGCTGAGGATTTCCTTTTCACATTAAAATAAGATTCCTCCTCATCCTCTGATACCTTATCAGGGATGTGCAGGACATCTCTAATAGCTTCTATCAGGGCCTGTATACCCTGTGACAAAGCTGCATCCCCCACTCCCGAGTCCACCTCACCCTCCTCTGGGTCTGATACATCATCATCATTGGTATCAGACTGCCTGATTTGGGCTAGAGTACGCTTCTGTGGACAAATGGCAGGGGTCTGAGATACTGAAATAACCACTGAATCTCTATTCAACAGGTCATTGACAGACTGCCTTAAGTATTGCGTCTCCTCATTTTGGGATATTTTATTAAAAATATTTGAAATAATCCATTTGAATGAATCTAACCATACTGGTTCAGATTCACTAGCCTGAGAATGTGTACTATCCTGAGTACATGGCAGTGATCCCCCAGATTGAGAAAAACACTCTGCTGTGCATGATACACACTCCTTTGACATAGTAAATGTGAAGGAATACACACACATACATAGGAAAATAGGGTAAAAATAAGAATTTACTTACCGATAATTCTATTTCTCGTAGTCCGTAGTGGATGCTGGGAACTCGGTAAGGACCATGGGGAATAGCGGCTCCGCAGGAGACTGGGCACAAAAGTAAAGCTTTAGGACTACCTGGTGTGCACTGGCTCCTCCCCCTATGACCCTCCTCCAAGCCTCAGTTAGGATACTGTGCCCGGACGAGCGTACACAATAAGGAAGGATTTTGAATCCCGGGTAAGACTCATACCAGCCACACCAATCACACCGTATAACCTGTGATCTGAACCCAGTTAACAGCATGATAACAGAGGAGCCTCTGAAAAGATGGCTCACAACAATAATAACCCGATTTTTGTAACAATAACTATGTACAAGTATTGCAGACAATCCGCACTTGGGATGGGCGCCCAGCATCCACTACGGACTACGAGAAATAGAATTATCGGTAAGTAAATTCTTATTTTCTCTGACGTCCTAGTGGATGCTGGGAACTCCGTAAGGACCATGGGGATTATACCAAAGCTCCCAAACGGGCGGGAGAGTGCGGATGACTCTGCAGCACCGAATGAGAGAACTCCAGGTCCTCCTCAGCCAGGGTATCAAATTTGTAGAATTTAGCAAACGTGTTTGCTCCTGACCAAGTAGCTGCTCGGCAAAGTTGTAAAGCCGAGACCCCTCGGGCAGCCGCCCAAGATGAGCCCACCTTCCTTGTGGAATGGGCTTTTACAGATTTTGGCTGTGGCAGGCCTGCCACAGAATGTGCAAGCTGAATTGTACTACAAATCCAACGAGCAATAGTCTGCTTAGAAGCAGGAGCACCCAGCTTGTTGGGTGCATACAGGATAAACAGCGAGTCAGATTTTCTGACTCCAGCCGTCCTGGAAACATATATTTTCAGGGCCCTGACTACGTCCAGCAACTTGGAATCCTCCAAGTCCCTAGTAGCCGCAGGTACCACAATAGGCTGGTTCAAGTGAAACGCTGAAACCACCTTAGGGAGAAATTGAGGACGAGTCCTCAATTCTGCCCTGTCCGTATGAAAAATTAGGTAAGGGCTTTTATAGGATAAAGCCGCCAATTCTGAGACACGCCTGGCTGAAGCCAGGGCCAACAGCATTACCACTTTCCATGTGAGATATTTTAAGTACACTGTGGTGAGTGGTTCAAACCAATGTGATTTTAGGAACCCCAAAACTACATTGAGATCCCAAGGTGCCACTGGAGGCACAAAAGGAGGCTGTATATGCAGTACCCCCTTGACAAACGTCTGAACTTCAGGAACTGAAGCCAGTTCTTTTTGGAAGAAAATCGACAGGGCCGAAATTTGAACCTTAATGGACCCTAATTTTAGGCCCATAGACAATCCTGTTTGCAGGAAATGTAGGAATCGACCCAGTTGAAATTCCTCCGTCGGGGCCTTCCTGGCCTCACACCACGCAACATATTTTCTTCAAATGCGGTGATAATGTTGTGCAGTCACCTCCTTCCTGGCTTTTACCAGGGTAGGGATGACCTCTTCCGGAATGCCTTTTTCCCTTAGAATTCGGCGTTCAACCGCCATGCCGTCAAACGCAGCCGCGGTAAGTCTTGGAACAGACAGGGTCCCTGATGGAGCAGGTCCCTTCTTAGAGGTAGAGGCCACGGGTCCTCTGTGAGCATCTCTTGAAGTTCCGGGTACCAAGTCCTTCTTGGCCAATCCGGAGCCACGAGTATAGTCCTTACTCCTCTCCTTCTTATGATTCTCAGTACCTTGGGTATGAGAGGCAGAGGAGGGAACACATACACTGACTGGTACACCCACGGTGTTACCAGAGCGTCCACAGCTATTGCCTGAGGGTCCCTTGACCTGGCGCAATACCTGTCTAGTTTTTTGTTGAGGCGGGACGCCATCATGTCCACCTTTGGTTTTTCCCAACGGTTCACAATCATGTGGAAGACTTCTGGGTGAAGTCCCCACTCTCCCGGGTGGAGGTCGTGTCTGCTGAGGAAGTCTGCTTCCCAGTTGTCCACTCCCGGAATAAACACTGCTGACAGTGCTATCACATGATTTTCCGCCCAGCGAAGAATCCTTGCAACTTCTGCCATTGCCCTCCTGCTTCTTGTGCCGCCCTGTCTGTTTACGTGGGCGACTGCCGTGATGTTGTCTGACTGGATCAGCACCGGCTGACCTTGAAGCAGAGGTCTTGCTAGGCTTAGAGCATTGTAGATGGCCCTTAGCTCCAGGATATTTATGTGAAGTGATGTCTCCAGGCTTGACCACAAGCCCTGGAAATTTCTTCCCTGTGTGACTGCTCCCCAGCCTCTCAGGCTGGCATCCGTGGTCACCAGGACCCAGTCCTGAATGCCGAATCTGCGGCCCTCTAGAAGATGAGCACTCTGCAACCACCACAGGAGAGACACCCTTGTCCTTGGTGACAAGATTATCCGCTGATGCATCTGAAGATGCGACCCGGACCATTTGTCTAGCAGATCCCACTGGAAGGTTCTTGCGTGGAATCTGCCGAATGGGATTGCTTCGTAAGAAGCCACCATCTTTCCCAGGACCCTTGTGCATTGATGCACTGAGACTTGGCCTGGTTTTAGGAGATTTCTGACTAGTTCGGATAACTCCCTGGCTTTCTCCTCCGGGAGAAACACCTTTTTCTGGACTGTGTCCAGGATCATCCCTAGGAATAGAAGTCGTGTCGTCAGGATCAGCTGCGATTTTGGAATATTGAGAATCCAACCGTGCTGGCGCAGCACTATCTGAGATAGTGCTACTCCGACTTCCAACTGTTCCCTGGATCTTGCCCTTATCAGGAGATCGTCCAAGTAAGGGATAACTAAAACTCCCTTCCTTCGAAGGAGTATCATCATTTCGGCCATTACCTTGGTAAAGACCCGGGGTGCCGTGGACAATCCAAACGGCAGCGTCTGAAACTGATAGTGACAGTTCTGTACCACAAACCTGAGGTACCCTTGGTGAGAAGGGTAAATTGGGACATGTAGGTAAGCATCTTTGATGTCCAGAGACACCATATAGTCCCCTTCTTCCAGGTTTGCAATCACTGCTCTGAGTGACTCCATCTTGAATTTGAACCTTTGTATGTAAGTGTTCAAGGATTTTAGGTTTAAAATTGGTCTCACCGAGCCGTCCGGCTTCGGTACCACAAATAGTGTGGAATAGTACCCCTTTCCCTGTTGTAGGAGGGGTACCTTGATTATCACCTGCTGGGAATACAGCTTGTGAATGGCTTCCAATACTGCCTCCCTGTCTGAGGGAGACGTCGGTAAAGCAGACTTTAGAAAACGGCGAGGGGGAGACGTCTCGAATTCCAATTTGTACCCCTGAGATACCACCTGAAGGATCCAGGGGTCCACTTGCGAGTGGGCCCACTGTGCACTGAACTTCTTGAGACGGGCCCCCACCGTGCCTGAGTCCGCTTGTAAAGCCCCAGCGTCATGCTGAGGACTTTGCGGAGGCGGGAGAGGGCTTTTGTTCCTGGGAACTGGCTGTTTGTTGCAGCCTTTTTCCTCTCCCTCTGCCACGGGGCAGAAATGAGGCGCCTTTTGCCCGCTTGCCCTTATGGGGCCGAAAGGACTGCGCCTGATAATACGGCGTCTTCTTAGGTTGAGAAGCTACCTGGGGTAAAAATGTGGATTTTCCAGCAGTTGCCGTGGCTACCAGGTCTGATAGACCTACCCCGAATAACTCCTCCCCCTTATAAGGCAATACTTCCATGTGCCTTTTAGAATCCGCATCACCTGACCACTGCCGCGTCCATAAACCTCTTCTTGCAGAAATGGACAGCGCGCTAACTCTTGATGCCAGTCGGCAAATATCCCTCTGTGCATCACGCATATATAGAAATGCATCCTTCAAATGCTCTATAGTCAGTAATATACTGTCCCTATCTAGGGTATCAATATTTTCAGTCAGGGAATCCGACCACGCCAGGCCCGCACTGCACATCCAGGCTGAGGCGATTGCTGGTCGCAGTATAACACCCGTGTGAGTGTATATACATTTTAGGATATTCTCCAGCTTTCTATCGGCAGGTTCCTTTAGGGCGGCCGTATCAGGAGAGGGTAGTGCTACCTGTTTAGACAAGCGTGTGAGCGCTTTATCCACCCTAGGGGGTGTTTCCCAACGTGCCCTATCCTCTGGCGGGAAAGGGTACGATGCCAATAACCTTTTAGGAATTATCAGTTTTTTATCGGGGGGAAACCCACGCCTCATCACACACTTCATTTAATTCCTCGGATACAGGAAAAACTACAGGCAGTTTTTTCTCACCAAACATAATACCCTTTTTAGTGGTACTTGTATTATCAGAGATATGCAATACATTTTTCATTGCTTCAATCATGTAACGTGTGGCTCTAGTGGAAGTCACGTTTGTCTCCTCATCATCGACACTGGAGTCAGTATCCGTGTCTGTGTCTGCCATTTGAGGTAACGGGCGTTTTAAAGCCCCTGATGGCGTTTGAGACCCCTGGACAGGCACAAGCTGAGTAGCCGGCTGTCTCATGTCGTCAACTGTCTGTCGTAAAGAGCTGACACTGTCACGCAATTCCTTCCATAAGCTCATCCACTCAGGTGTCGACTCCCTAAGGGGTGACAACTCTATAATAGGCAATTGCTCCGCCTCCATCTCATTTTCCTCCTCAAACATGTCGACACAATCGTACCGACACACCGCACACACACAGGGAATGCTCTGATAGAGGACAGGACCCCACTAGCCCTTTGGGGAGACAGAGGGAGAGTATGCCAGCACACACCAGAGCGCTATATATAGACATGAATACCACTATAAAATGTGCTTTTCCCTTTATAGCTGCTGTTAGTATTAAAACTGCGCCAAATTAGTGCCCCCCTCTCTTTTTTTACCCTTTTCTGTAGTGCAGGACTGCAGGGGAGAGTCAGGGAGACGTCCTTCCAGCGGAGCTGTGATGGAAAATGGCGCCCGTGTGCTGAGGAGATAGGCTCCGCCCCCTTCTCGGCGGCCTTTTCTCCCGCTTTTTGGTGAGTTCTGGCAGGGGTTAAAATACATCCATATAGCCCTGGGGGTTATATGTGGTGTATTTATGCCAGCCAAGGTGTTTACATTGCTGCTCAGGGCGCCCCCCCCTAGCGCCCTGCACCCTCAGTGACCGAAGTGCGACTGAGTAACAATGGCGCACAGCTGCAGTGCTGTGCGCTACCTTGTTGAAGACTGATGTCTTCTGCCGCCGATTTTTCCGGACCTCTTCTTGCTTCTGGCTCTGTAAGGGGGCCGGCGGCGCGGCTCTGGGACCGAGCTCCGAGGCTGGGCCTGTGTTCGGTCCCCCTGGAGCTAATGGTGTCCAGTAGCCTAAGAAGCCCAAGCTGGCTGCAAGCAGGCAGGTTCGCTTCTTCTCCCCTTAGTCCCTCGATGCAGTGAGCCTGTTGCCAGCAGGTCTCACTGAAAATAAAAAACCTAAAACTAAACTTTCACTAAGAAGCTCAGGAGAGCCCCTAGTGTGCACCCTTCTCGGCCGGGCACAAAAATCTAACTGAGGCTTGGAGGAGGGTCATAGGGGGAGGAGCCAGTGCACACCAGGTAGTCCTAAAGCTTTACTTTTGTGCCCAGTCTCCTGCGGAGCCGCTATTCCCCATGGTCCTTACGGAGTTCCCAGCATCCACTAGGACGTCAGAGAAATACAGTTAACCCACACAGAACCCTCTAGGGAGACACAGAGTATAATGGAGCCAGCCGCACAGCACCCCTATAGCTAAAGTACAAGTTTAGCTGGGTCGCAAACTAAGTACCCCAAATAGGGTTTAGTATACCAAATATTGTTCCCCCCCCCCTCCCCTTGCTATGACCTCCTGGTACTGCTGAGGTGCTCTGGAGTCCTTGTGGAGGAGCTGCGCAGCCCTGCCAGTCTGCCTGTGTATAGCTGCAGAGGGAAAATGGCACTGGTGACCTGCTGGATCATAGTGAAGCCCCGCCCCTTTAATGGCGCGCAGTCTTTCCGGTTTTTTATACTGGCTGAGGTAATTTCTGTTTTACAGTGGGTTAAAACCCCTGTAGAATTGCTGCCAGTGAAGGTATATGTTTCTGTGGCTTCATCAGCTCGCCCCTCACAGCATCCTGTATGCCTCTGAAGCCTGGAGCCGCAGCCGGCTTGTCAGCGCTGCGCTCCTACCCCTTGTGTCGCCATTACAGCCGGCGACCCGCTAACCGGGACGCCGGCCATCTACTCACCACTCTTCTTACTTCTAGCTCTGTTAGGGGAGGCGGCGTGCTGCGGGTCTGTACGCTCGCCGTGGTGGGGCTTGCGAATAGGACCCTCAGGAGCTCAGTGTCCTGTCAGCGGGGAACGTCCCCATTAACCCTTGGGAGGTTGGGCAGTTCCCCCCCTAAGTCCCACGAAGCAGGCAGTCTGCTGCCAGCTAGACCTGCCTGAAAACAATAAAAAAGAAAATAAATGCAGAAAACTCTTCAGGAGCTTCCCAAGTATGACCAGCTCCTCTGGGCACATTTTCTAAACTGAGTCTGGTAGGAGGGGCATAGAGGGAGGAGCCAGCCCACACTATCAATTTCTTAAAGTGCCCATGGCTCCTAGTGGACCCGTCTATACCCCATGGTACTAATGTGGACCCCAGTATCCTCTAGGACATAACAGAAATATCAGCATATGTATAGAAATAAAATAGATACAAAATTTAACACCAACTGGTACTAGCAAGTATCAAGTTAATAACTTCATATATTTTTTTAGGTTGAGACTAATGTACCTCAAGCAGAGTGAGATTCTGTGAGATTCTGAAACCTCATAAGGCACATGTAAAGACTATGTTTATTTTGTAGAGCTGATGGATGGGAGAGACCATGATACCATACTGTACCTCCCAGCTGTTACGTTTTAGGCAGGACAGCCACAAATTGAAGAGATTGCCCCATGGTTCAGGATTTTTTTTCCCAATTCCAGGAGAGAAGGGAGATTACTTCTGGTGCTGTATGTGCCTCCAATGGATAGTGTAAATGAATGGACACTTTAATTGAAGGGGAGGGGATGTGGGGGTTGACCACAGTGTTTGCATGTCCCTAAGAGAGATCATCATCTCATGTGGTGGCATATACAGTCTTAAATCTGCCACAACCAAAAGTGTGAACTGTGATACAGGTTGAGTATCCCTTATCCAAAATGCTTGGGACCAGAGGTATTTTGGATATGGGATTTTTCCGTATTTTGGAATAATTGCATACCATAATGAGATATCATGGTGATGGGACCTAAATCTAAGCACAGAATGCATTTATGTTACATATACACCTTATACACACAGCCTGAAGGTAATTTTAGTCAATATTTTTTATAAATTTGTGCATTAAACAAAGTGTGTGTACATTCACATCGTTCATTTATGTTTCATATACACCTTATACACACAGCCTGAAGGTCATTTAATACAATATTTGTAATAATTTTGTGTATTAAACAAAGTTTGTGTACATTGAGCCATCAAAAAACAAAGGTTTCACTATCTCACTCTCACTCAAAAAAGTCCGTATTTCGGAATATTCCGTATTTCGGAATATTTGGATATGGGATACTCAACCTGTACTGGCAATACCAATACAATAAAAAGAAAGACATACAGGGGCCACACACCAAGTCCCACACACCAAGGGCATGATTCAAATGTGGATGGCGGTGCTATCATTACTGCTTATTCTGTATGTTAATGCATCAGGATGCGTCTATTACATGCGGATGCATCCTGTTGCAGTAGAAGTACAAGTAACGCGGAGGTTTGTGTGTCTGCATAACAAAAGCCAGGATTGCCCATTGATTTTACAATTGCTACCACAACTGTCATCATTAGTATAGGCACCTTCACCAGCCCCATGCAAGGTTCAAGAAATCCATCGGAAACAGGCTTCCCTCCTATGTACTCTCGGATCAGAATCGCACCGAGCATTTGATACACACTCACGGCACATGTCAGGGTGGTTATACTGTATGTGATTGCACTGTCTCTGCCCAGTTCCTGTCCTGAAACATCTGATTTCACAGAGAAAGACAGATACGGCCAATTTCCATCCTAATCAGTATAGGATGGACATATGCAAACGTGTCAATTTGCTTCTGTGCATGCGCTCTATGCAACAACAATGTTTGCGTCCATAAAGAGAGGTCCGTGTAGCTCAGAGTCAGCCTCGCTGTCTTATTGTCACTTTCTAATACCGCAGTGTTACCATGGTACAGAGAAATTGCTAGTGTAAAAGAAACAAATGGTCGGTATAAGAGTTTAGATTTAACTACTTACAGTGCTAATGCCTGGAAATACTACCTAATTTGTAAAAAAACAGTCAACAACATTAAGTTCATCAAATTATATGATTAGCTATTTGTGTCATTAGTTTCAAAGTGTGTGTGAGTATGGTCTAAGCACCTAACTGTACTGAAACGACATCTGTTGCTTGCATGTTGTGTGTCCACGTCATTAGCAAATTAGAATGTCTTTCACAGCAGTGTTCCGATCTTCTGGGAGCAGAGATGGTTAGGTCAGTGAGGGCAGGATTCATTTGACAGAAGAGTGGAAGCAAGCAGAGTCTCAAGGGTATATTTACTAAAGTGTGGGTTTACAAAAGTGGAGGTGTTACCAACAGCAACCCATCAGATTCTAGCTATCATTTTCTAGAAGGAACAATATAAATAATAAGTACAGTAGAATCTGTTTTATTGCCATGGATGGCAGTTCCACATTTTTTAATTCACACTTTAGTAAATATACCCCTCAGTGTCTGTTAGTGAAGGCGCAGGGTACCAAAAGGATAGAGTAGTAATGTCAGGATCCTGTGACACTGTGGGAGGGCAATCATGGTGTGAAACGCACCTCTGTATCTTCATACAAACAACTTATTAACATTTCTCGGTGAGTACAATGTCTGCAGTTATTACTGATAACTAAGTAAAAATGTAAACCAAATTAAACAATACTACTTACCCAGATAACATTTCAAATATTAGAATGCCTAAGGCCCACCAGTCCACTGCTCTTCCATGCCCTTTGCTCTGAATAACTTCAGGTGCCAGGTACTCTGGTGTACCACACAGTGTCCATGTCCTAAAGTGTGAGACATAATAAAAACTTAGTCCTTAAATTATTATTCTTCATTTACATAGTTTCAACATATTCCAAATTTTCCGGAAGAAATGTTGTCATTTACAGTATCATAAAATGATAACAATACAGTATAGGAATACACCACTGTAAAGTCAGGCTGTATAATAATAGAGACAATGTCAATTGACTTCAATCTTTCATAAATAGTTGTCACTTAGGGGGTCTATTCATGAAGCAGTGAAAACTTTGGAGAAGTGAGCCAGTGTAAAAGAACCAATCAGCATTGAAGTAACATTTATAATTTGCATACTATAAAATCATACAGAGCAGCTGATTGGTTGCCATGGGCAACTTCTCCACTCTTTTTACTGCTTCATGAATAGACCCCTTAGCCTCTAAGTGGGGCAAAAAAATCCTTCTTGGTTATAAAAATAACAATTGGATAAAATACTTGGAGAGGGATTCAACTATTAGCGGAGTTTTCCCCACAGTGAACTGTATGTGCTGCTCGGTTCAAGTAGCTGTGGGAACCTTGTGCACTTAACTACAAAGTGTGGATTTTTCCTTGCAGTCTCAGGAGCTGTAAGAAAAAAAATCTGTGTTAACTTACAGACTCTGAATTTAATAAATGAGTATGGATGATTACACGTTCATAATACTGACGCCGGGATTCCAAAGTTCAAAATCCCGACATGCGTGAGAAGAGGATATTTCCTCCTCTCCCTTACCCCAACACTTTAGTCCCGTAGCCTAAACCTAACCTCCCTCTTTAGTGCCTGAACCTAACCACCTCCCGAGGTGCCTAAACCTAACCTGCCATATAGGGATGTCTAACCTTAACCCTCCCTCCCCGCAGCCTAACCCCCCCCAGGTTAGCAAATAAACCTAACCTCCCCTTCCCGTCCCTAAATCTAACCCTCTCTTCCCCACAGCCTGATCCTAACCTCCCCTAGGGGTGCCTAACCCTAAGCCTCTCTCCCCACAGCCTAACCCTAACCCTAACACCCCTTCCATTCCTAAGCCTAACCCTCCAGCTGGTCTAATGGTCGGGATGTTGGCTGTCAGGATTCTGGCGTTGGTCTCCTGCCCCTTTTGGAGTTCTGACTTTGGGATTCCAACGGGTGTCAGGATTCTGGCGTCGGTATTTCAGCTGCCGGGATCCTGACAGCCGGCATATTCACCACATCCCGATTTTAAACATGTGGGGGAACCTATAGATTCCTGCACTTTGCACGGCATCTGTGTGTTAATTCACGGTTTACAGTGTTGGGAAAAGGCTGATTAATGTAATAGCACTGGGAGGGAAACCCAGAGCTAAACCGCACGACTAATTGATTTCCCAATCCAATCGAATCCATTTTCGGTTCTACTATTGCAATATCATGTGGTAAGAAATTCCAAATCTTAAGGTGTGTACACACGGTGAGATCCTTGCTATGTCCGATGTTGACTATGTGATTTCCCTTGAACTTCCCCAGAGCCCAATAGCACAGATTTTGGCAATCTGTACTATGGATTTTGTCTATGTACGATTTTTGACTAAGTGCCAATTTTGACTATACTTTGTACTAGATAATACACTAGATAGTCAAGATTGACGTGCCTGCACAGTCTATCTAGCCTTACGATACCGACCTACGGGAGCGCGCATCGGGATCGAATCTGTATCGCAAGCTGCCTAACTCCTTAAGATTTTGATTATATAGTCAAAATCTTACAGACTTATCTCACGGTGTGTGCACACCTTTAGCCACTTTTACTGTAAATAACCCATTCTTATATAGAGGGTAAAACAGTCTTTCATTCATAGTTGATAAAACTTTGTACGAAAAATGTATTAGAAAATGTTTGTACCTGTCATTATAAATGAATAATTTCATTTTATCAATAAGCTTGTCCACCACTTAACCTTCCTTTGTACAGGGTAGCACCGCAAATAGTATGCCATGTTCAAGATCTGGTCTAATCACTTCTACAGTGGTAAAGCTAAGCAAATGCATGTATCCTCCTTTTAATGCATTACAGCAGTGGTTCTCAAACTCTGTGCCGTGGCACCCTGGGGAGCCTAGGATTGGTGGTCCAGGACAAAATCAAATTATTTATGGTCAATGTAATAGTCAAAATCAGTGCTGGTGGCTGCCAAATATAAAATATGTGGAGAAACAGAAGCTAATCTTGTCCCTCACCACACAACTTACCTTAAGGATGACATATAAACAATGTACTTGATTTAATATTTCTTTCTAAAAATTTCTCAATAAGAAATTTTTGGCCTAGGGGTGCCGTGAAAAACATTCTGATGCTCTAGGGCGCCGTGATGCAAAAAAGTTTGAGAACCACTGCATTATAGTATACTGTGCAGCCACAATGTGCTGTAAAACAGCTATCTGCCACTAGTATACTTTACCTAACTGTTCCCCAATTGTATTACATGATGCAGCCCAGCTTACCATTTGGTCTTTCAGAAGCAAGTTACAATTACAGCATACTCAAAACAGGGATATATATTACCATGCCCTCTATTGATAACCATACATTGCTTAGCATCATCAGAAAGGACATTTCACATTCTATATCGATTATAAGGTCATTAGTAAGCAAAAAGCCCAATACTGATCCACCACCGTACTTACCCAGTCGGGAAATGCTTGTAACTATTGTTTTCTATCCTTGAGCTAGATTTCTACCCATATACATACTTTGTCTAGACCTAGCACTCTTATATTATGTATTATACTGTTTTGTGGAACAGTGTTATGAGAGCATCAGCCAAATTCATAAATAACATTACTATAACTGCGCTACCAAGGACCAGTTTGACTTATCGCCTCAAAAATCACATTATGTCTGCCTGGCATTATTGGTTCTACATGAAATCATGGCAATACGGTATTTAAACAGTGTGCAAGGTACCCTACTCACCCAGCATATAAAAGATGCCTTTTATAAAAATTCTAAATTAGACCGCAGTGGCCTGTTATTCTAGCCTGGTTGTGTTGGCTGACACAACTTTACTCTCAATTCCGGGAACAGGGAAGTAGCAGGGCTGAAAAGCTGTATATTTTGTTGACACTTCACTCTGCATGGCGGCACAGACGAAATGATGACAAGGTGATACTGTCGACAGGCAGCTTTTAGTCTAACCCTAATGTAAACATTTTCTCTATGTCGACATTTTGCAGATATCGACCTGTTAGATGTCGACATAACAACATTAGACATTCTGAATGTCGACAATCTGAGTGCATATCCCTACTATAGTTCTTGTGTCCATACTTTTATTACTGCCCAAGACTAATTGTAAAGATGATTCGCTAAATACCCCCTCACAGGTACATATAAAGATTAGAGATGAGCGGGTTCGGTTTTACTCGTATTTACTCGGTTTTCATAACGGCATCTTATTGGCTCACGGACGTCACATGTTTTGGATAGCCAATAAGAAAAATCTGGATAAAACCGAACTGGCGTTAATTCTGGCGTTTCATCCGAACCCGCTCATCTCTACTAAAGATACACACTTCGTTCCCCTTCATATTCCAGATGAATAGGATTATGCACTCCCTGGGTCCAACATGTTTCTATTTTTACTAAAATGTTTGTTCAGTTTTCACATTTTGGGCCGGATGTAATGCAGTGTGAGACGGCCAGAGCCCCGAGATGCCGTCCGAACTTGTACCTTTTTTTCAAAGCGGCAACCATTTACAAGGCAAAACCAACCTGGTTTTGCCTTGTAAATGATTGCCACTTTACGAAAAAACGTACCCTCACAGAGGACGCCTTTTTACTGTACTAAACCATTTCCAAATCAAAGAACCAAAGCATGCATCTCATACCCAGCAAAGCCTGTGAGACTGGTGAGAGATGTACAGTTAGTCATGTTCACAATTGAATAATAGTATAAAGTTCTTTAGTAATTATTTTTCTCCATGTCGTACCAAAGAAAAATTTATAGTAGATGTTAAAATGTGTTGGATTATGCAGAACTGATGTCAGCACTTGCTCTGGCACTCTGCTGCAGTCTGAAGGAGAGAAGAAGTGACCGTGCTGCAGAGGACAGAGGCAAGGAAACTTACCCTTTCCCAGACACAGACAAAATGGCAGACCAAACATTTGCAAACGGAATTTTTAATTAATTAGGGACTACAGCCTGTAGTCTACAGGTAAAGACTAGAATGGGTCACTTCAATTAAAAGAACAGATGGAAAGCAATTCCTAAATCACATTAAATATAGTATTCACTAATGCAATATCCCATACACCTATGTGATGCTTCTTTCTACATACTTTATTCCCTCAATGACTATACAGCAAATGCAAATGGGTGATATTCAGTATGCCGGCTCTTGGGATCCTGGCGCTCAGTATACCGGCGCCGGAATCCCGACACCCGGCATACCGACAACTATTCTCCCTCTTGGGGGTCCACGACCACCCTGGAGGGAGAATAAATAGCGTGGTGCGACCGTGGCCGCAGCTTTGCAAGCGCAGCCAGCCTACAAGTGGCTCATTTGTGCTCGTCCAGCTGTTGGTATGCTGGCAGCGGTATGCTGGCCGCCGGAATCCCGGCCGACGGCCTACCATACTACACCCAATGCAAAGTACCTAGACCTTCCCAGATGCATATTATATACTAATAATTACCACAGTATTGTCTACTTAATGGTTTTCAATCATCTTTACTTAGCAGTTCACAATAATATCTGGTTACTTAAGCACTGAGAAACATAAGAAAGGAAAGGATTGTCTCTTTGTTGGCGCACTTTTGAAAGAGAGGGAAGTATAATTAAAATATAACTTTTATTAACATGCAGTTAAAATCGCCTGATAGTGTGAAAAATTACAGGACAAACAATTACAAACCATACGAATAAATTAATTAATATCAAATACACTTGTGTGTCTTTATTTATAAAGTTATTGTGTATGTGCAATCATTTCCTAAAACCAACTTGATAAATTTGCTTGAATTATGCCCCATTATGTCATGCTGGCTGAGAAAGTCCACTTCCCAATTTAGGACTCCTGATATAAACACTGCGGACAAGCCTGGATGATGAAATTATGCTCACCTTAACGTGCAGCTTACCTCCTTTATTGTCCTTTTGCTGCGAGTTCCTCCTTGGTGATTGAGGTACGCTACAGCCGTCGCATTGTCCTAGCGAATCTGAATCGGCTTTCCGTTAAGTATTTATTTTGCCTGGGTGAGTGCCATGTATATGACCCAAAGTTCCAGAACGTTGATTGGCAGGCAACTTTCTTCCTTGGCCCAGTGTCCCTGGAAGAAGTACTGTTCTGTGACAGCTCCCCAACCTTGAAGACTGGCGTCCGTTGTCAGGACCTCCCAATTTGAGATCCAAAAGGCTCGCCCTTTTGGGGTGATTCAGACCTGATCGCATTGTGGAGCATATGCATGCACAGTTCAGACCCGATCGCACCGCTGCAAAAAAAGCTAGCGTGCGATCGGGTCTGAATTACCCACTTTGTCCAGATGGGATGTCTGTAGCGACCAGGATAACGGCCGACACTTCCTGAGGAAGAATAATAGTCTGTTTTTTTATCGTCTGATGCAGTCCGTTCCATTTGGAAAGAATCAAATGTTGAAAGGGCCTCGAATGGAATTGAATATTTTCCACCATGTTGAATGTTGACACCATTGATCCCATCACTCACATAGCTGCATGAATGGATACTCTTCGACTGTGTAGTAGCCTCTGAATCCTCATTTGTAATGTGGATATTTTGTTTAGAGGTAGGAAGATTGAAGACTGGAATCCAATACAGCCCCTAGATGCGTCATATGTTGTGACAGAACCAAGGATGACTTTGCCCAATTTATGAGCCAGCCGTGGCTTTGTAATCAGGCTATTGTCAGTTGATGATGACATTGCAGAATTTCCTGGGACTGAGCCAGGATTAGCAGGTCGTCTAAGTATGGAAAAACCCTTATCCCCTGACGATGAAGGTAAGCTGCCATCACTACCTATTTGTGGTAAATACTCTTGGAGCTGTAGCCAGTCCACTGGATAGAGCCTGAAACTGGAAATGTTGCCGGAGGATAGTAAACCTGAGATAGCATTGATGGGATGGGGCTATAGGTACATGCAGGTAAGCATCCTGGATATCTAGGGATACCATGAAATCCCCCGGCTCCATAGCCAAAATAATGGAATGCAAGGTCTCCATATGAAAGCGAGGCACCCAAATGTGTTTGTTAAGAGTTTTGAGACTGAGAATGGGCCGGTATGACCCATTAGGTTTCTGTACTAGAAACAGGTTGGAATAGAAACCCTGTCCCTGCTGTGCTGGAGGAACCGGTTCTATCATTCCTGATTGTAGCAACTTCTGAACTGTCCCTTGTAGTGCTCTGGCCTTCGTTTCCACTGAAGACGAGCTGGTACAAAAAAAACCTTTGTGGAGGGTGTTTCTTGAAGGCAAAAGCACGTGACACCACTTCGTGCACCCAGGCATCCGTTGTGGACTGCTGCCACATCTGTGAAAAAGAAGAAGTTGCCCTCCCACCCTGGGGTCCACCAGGTGGAGGCCTGTGCCATCAGGATGATGGTTTGTCTTCAGGTTTAGTTTGTGGCCCTCTGCTTGCCCAATGATTTTTTGGTCCTACCAGATTTAGCTGATTGAGACTGTTTGCCGTACACCTTTACTTTTGTTTTACCTTGGGTCTGAAGGACTGAAAAAACGGAAACCTGGGTTTAGATTTAGTGAAGGAAACTTTACTTTCTTAGAGTCTGCTTCAGACTCCAGAATGTTGTTTAATGCAGTACCAAACAGAATATCTCCAACAAATGGCAAAGTACTCTAGTACCTTTTTGGATTCTGAGTCAGTCTTCCATAAACATAGCCAAATAACTCTGCGAGCTGCTACTGTTGAGGCCTGAGAAGCTACACTACCCATATATAAGGCCGCTTCTTCCATAAAGTCAGCTGCCTGCTTTATATGTGCAATATGGGATTTTTGTTCTCTCGTAGCCATTGAAAGAGTGAAAGATCATCTTCCAATGCATCAGCCCAGCCAGCCACAGCTTTAGCCATCCACGCTGTGGCTATAGCCAGCCTTACAACTGCCCCGGACAAGGAGAACACACTTTTAAGAAAACCATCTACTTTTCTATCACATAATTTAATGATGTTGAAGGCAGAGGTAATGTAGATTTACGCACCAGTCGGGCCACATGTGCATCTACTTTGGGAGGAACCTCCCTTTTCAAACAGTCCCCAGCTGTAAGAGGATAAAAATAATTACATTTCTTAGGAATTCTAAACTTTTTACTGGGTGTGACCCATGCCTCTTGCGTTATTTCCGTCAGTTGTTTTGACTCTGTAAATTCTGTTTTGACCATTTTAGGACGTTTAAACACAGGTGTCTTAGATTTTAACAAATGCTCTGCTGCCTCCTCTAAAGACAGAATGGATTTCACTGCATTAATTAGCTCAGGTACATTTACTGAGCTAGGATATATATGGAGATCCTGAATGTGAGGAACCAGCTTCATCTTCAGAAGTGTCCTCTGCATCTTAAACGTGTAGATTGTGAAGATGTTGTTTCATGTCTATGTGATTTCAAATCTATAGGCCTATCAGCCTGTTTTTGTTGAAAGGCTGCAGATTCCTGAACTGGATGTGTCATATACCAGGGGAATGTTGCATGTAAGGGTTAAATGGGTAACCTATACCTGGTGCTGGAGCTGGCATCATTCGCTCAGCTATATTGGATAATGTTTGTGCAAAAGATGGCCATGGAGGTTTAGCCTGAACCTGTGCCAGACTTAAATTTGAATTATTAAGGAGGCTTTGATGGAATCCATAACAATTTGCACATAACCCATTATGTACCAGATCTTGAAAAGTTAACCCTGCTTTGCAGGACAAACATGATGTTAATATAAGTGCTGCTATGGAGGATATATCCTCTTCACCCTTGCCTCTCTTGGACATGGCAACTTTAATCATATACACGTACGGTGTAAACTACACAATTTGTGACAGTATTCACTTTATGATTTTTAAAGTGGAATACAACCAGATCCCTCCCTGATTTGCACCAGCATTGAGGATCAGATACAGGAGAAAAGCAAAACTGACAGAAAAATAGTATAAGTCAGCAGCCACACTGGCAATCAGTCACATGTTATACATTAGTATATATCGGCAATATAAGCACAAATTCAACTACACAATACATTTCAAGTATGAAGGAAGACACATATTACTGCATTACCTTAGATAGGACTTCAACATATTCAGACGCACAGCGAATAATACAGCAGTAAAGTTTTACAACACTCCTATGCATCAGGCACATATACAACTTCTCAATACCCAGACGGTAGGTAGAGACTCACTGCTGTATCACCTGCCTCACGTCTGTATATACTTTAAAAACAGCAAAGTCCCTCTTATGCAATATTGGCTATCTCTCACTAAATAGAAGAATACAGCTTCCTCTCCAGCAGATAGCATACACTTAGTCTGGCTGCGGCACCACAAGTCTCAGCAATCTCTTTAATGCAGCTGGTCTCTCTCACTTATTTCTTGCTTCCATACTTCTATATAAAACTTCCTCTTGCTGTCTGCTTACACACACTCCTGGGTGGGTTGGGTATGGTATGCCGGCGGCCAAAATGCCAGTAGGGGGTAAGCGCAACAAAGCCCCTTGCTGGCTCAGTGCGGTTCTATTCCAACTCTACGGCTGTCATGGACGCCCACGAGTGGGAATAGTCCGTTAGCCAGGATTCCGGCTGTCAGCATTGTCAGTGTTCGGAATTCCCGCGTCTGTATCCTGATCGCCGGAATCCCGACTGCTGGCAATGTAACCGTATCCCTCCTGGCTGCTTGTACATCTTACCATCATTGTCTCGCTCTTAGTTTCTCTCTGTACTTCACCTTCCCTCAACTCTTAAAACATTTTCTTCCATGGCTTCACATCTCTCCTGTAATCTGAAACTCCTGAGGATTCAGACATATGCAGCTGCAATGGGAACATTGGGAAGTGATACATTTTAACTGATGGGGTATCACATCCAGAGTTCAAATTTATCAACCTGACCTGAGAAAAACAACAGGGAAGGGTAGCCAATAACATATTAGTACACATCTATTGATTTTAAAAATGTTTGGAGATGACACTCTGGTTACATTTTTGGCTTATAATGTTGAATGTCAGTGGCACACACATGGGGAAGAGGGGGAGGGGGGGAGGGGTTGGGGGATATAGCCAGAAAATCCACCAATGGTCCAATGAGTTTCTTTTTTTTTCGGAGACAGCTGGCAGTCAAAGAGAAAAATTTTACTGTTCCACATAGATTACTTTTTTGCACAGAAAATATAAAAACAAAACAACTGTGTGCAATTTGTGCATCTTGTTTGAGTGAGGTATTGCTTCACTCAGACTAAAAGCATCAAATACCTGTTTGTTATACAATACATGTATGGACGGATTCAGTATGCTATACCGGCGGACGGGATGACGGCTGTCCATATCCCGCCAGCGGCATTCCGCTAGGAGGGTGAGTGCAAAGAGTCCCCTTGCATGCCCGCTAAGCTCGCAGCGCTGCAGGCTTAGTGGCTTGATACGTCCCCACAGGATCTATTCCCACTCTATGGGTGTTGTGGACAACGACGAGTGGGAATAGCCAGGCTGCGTCGGGATTACAGCTGGCAGTGTTACCAGCTGTCGGGATTCTGAAGCTGGCAAATTGACTGCATCCTGTTGGGACAAGCAGGAGATCCTGGTGCTCCATAACACTTACCAACTGGTACTGCAGACCACACTAGAGCTGCTGAGATACACTGAAAGATGGCAGTGAGACCTGTGACTGCTGCCCAATCTGACGCGCTGAACTTTATCCACCGACAGGTAGGCATGCAATCTCTCTACTTTGTAACTTTATGCTTCCATGTGTAATGTATGTGTCAGTTATCGGAGATTGATGTCATATTAAAGTGGTATTACACCACTTGAAGCTTTTTCTATTTTTATGAAAGCCACTTATCCATCTATATATAAAACAGGAGTCTGGGGGGGGTTTGGAGGGACTTAGCACAAATTGAATATAAAGGCGGTGGATTACCAGTTTGTTGTTTATTCAGAATCAATAGTCACGTTAAGCTATATAGTGTTTTTCTGTTTTCATACTAGCTTCTCATCTTTTCATAACTGACATGCAAGTCCATTTGGAAGTGCTATTCAGTTACATGGAAAAGCCACCTTTACCTTACATTGTAAGTGTGCTGATTTGGTGGGTTTCTCTTAACACATATTGAGCATACAGATAAATAAGGGGACAATACACAATACACAAATATATAAGGGGACAATACACAGAGCTTGCGCGGGACCTGTTTTTGGTTAGATCAACACAGAGGACTCGTGGACACTCACCTAGGTTAGAGGAGAGGAGATTCCGCACAATACGTCGTAAAGGCTTTTTCACGGTAAGGACAATACGTGTTTGGAATTCCCTGCCCGAGGGAGTTGTAATGAAGGAATCTGTCAACACCTTTAAGAATGGGTTAGATAAATTCCTAATGGATAAGGATATCCAGGGGTATGGTGCATAGTCATGCATTATAGTTACTATAAATAGGGATAAAATGCAACGGCTGACAGCAGCATCAGTCAGAAATTTTAGTCAAATCATCATGCATAGGAGACCACAAATAGGTTGAACTCGATGGACAATTGTCTTTTTTCAACCTCAGATACTATGTTACTATGTAGATTACGAATCACATCTGTTCACTTTACCATACAGCACTGCACGTGGGCATGATAACTGTACATGAATAAGTGTCCTCATACCTGCCTGGTGTGAACGAGCTGACAGGTGTAACTTCATTAGTGTCAGGTGTCTTATTTTGCGAAAATGCGTCTGATTTGCATTACTATGTGTATAGGACGCAAACGCATACTCTGCTGATTAAAATGATATGCTGCATGCCTATATCCTGTGTGCATCTGTGGCTGTAACTGCATATTACTTTGCCATTTCGTATTCAGATACAGGCTCGGTCACACAGAGAAAATAGGCATGCCGCATATTCTTTTAATCAGCGTAAGCTGCTTGTGTGTCCTATTTGCATCATTTTGCAAAAAGTATGCATTTTAAAGTTGCAGGTAAAGATGCTTAGCATTACAGAGTCACGCTATAGCATGGTGTGACTAGATGGGCTGTTTAACTTGCAGGGAGGCTATACATAAGTGCACACATCTATACTATGCTATGTGGTTTTATTATTTCTTACATGTATTGGATTACATTGGTACTATTGGACTTAATTGGTATCTCTATTAAAAAAATCAAAGGAAATAAGGATGCACACAAAAGGAATGTATTTCATTTAACATTATCTTGATACAGGTTGAGTATCCCTTATCCAAAATGCTTGGGACCGGAAGTATTTTGGATATTGGATTTTTCCGTATTTTGGAATAATTGCATACCATAATGACATATCATGGCGATGGGACCTAAGTCTAAGCACAGAATGCATTTATGTTTCATATACACCTTATACACACAGCAGAAAGGTAATTTTAGCCAATATTTTTAATAACTTTGTACATTAAACAAAGTGTGAGTACATTCACACAATTCATTTATGTTTCATATACACCTTATACACACAGCCTGAAGGTCATTTAATACAATATTTTTAATAACTGTGTATTAAACAAAGTTTGTGTACATTGAGCCATCAGAAAACAAATCACTAACTCAGCCTCAATCATAAAATTCCGTATTTCGGAATATTCCGTATTTCGTAATATTTGGATATGGGATACTCAACCTGTACTGCTCTTTATTGAAAGCTTCTTTTGTTATCCCCTCCTATTGTAATCTCTTTCCGTTCTTTTTTGCATTTTTTAGCGCTGGGTGACACTTACAGGAGGAGAGCTGAGAGGCAGCTTTTCTTGCATACAAGTTTAGACACTATTTTGTTTCTGTAATAAAGAACTAGTATACGGCTGGATAGCCATCGGCTGGTAGTGCTTCCATAGAAGTGCTGACATAAAAGTGTTATTACAAAAATAGCGTTATACCTGCGTTAAGTTATATCATCAGCTGTTGTCGATTGTGAACTTTGTGAATCAACTCCTCATCACTCTTTGTGCTCAACAGGTATGATTCGTGGAACTACACATCCCAGCAAGTTGTACTGCATTTGCTGATTATGTCAAATGAATATCATGATTGAATAGTCTAGGTATGATTCGTGGAACTACACATCCCAGCAAGTTGTACTGCATTTGCTGATTATGTCAAATGAATATCATGATTGAATAGTCTAGGTATGATTCGTGGAACTACACATCCAAGCAAGTTGTACTGCATTTGCTGATTATGTCAAATGAATATCATGATTGAATAGTCTAGGTATATTGAAAAAGAGAGGTTTTTTTTTCTTTGTATGTTTTTCTCTTTGTAAAGATATAGTTGGCTGCCTTATTGGTATGTAATGTCTGTTTTTCTAAGCTAATTTATGGCCTTAGCTTAAAGGGGGATTGTATTGGGTGGAGTTTGCAATCATTGCATTCACATGGATATTGTTCCTATTTGAAGTCTAGTACACGGCTGGATAGCCATCGGCTGGTAGTGCTTCCATAGAAGTGCTGACATAAAAGTGTTATTATAAAAATAGCGTTATACCTGCGTTAAGTTATATCATCAGCTGTTGTCGATTGTGAACTTTGTGAATCAACTCCTCATCACTCTTTGTGCTCAACAGGTATGATTCGTGGAACTACACATCCCAGCAAGTTGTACTGCATTTGCTGATTATGTCAAATGAATATCATGATTGAATAGTCTAGGTATGATTCGTGGAACTACACATCCCAGCAAGTTGTACTGCATTTGTTGATTATGTCAAATGAATATCATGATTGAATAGTCTAGGTATATTGAAAAAGAGAGGTTTTTTTTTCTTTGTATGTTTTTCTCTTTGTAAAGATATAGTTGGCTGCCTTATTGGTATGTAATGTCTGTTTTTCTAAGCTAATTTATGGCCTTAGCTTAAAGGGGGATTGTATTGGGTGGAGTTTGCAATCATTGCATTCACATGGATATTGTTCCTATTTGAAGTCTAGTACACGGCTGGATAGCCATCGGCTGGTAGTGCTTCCATAGAAGTGCTGACATAAAAGTGTTATTATAAAAAGAGCGTTATACCTGCGTTAAGTTATATCATCAGCTGTTGTCGATTGTGAACTTTGTGAATCAACTCCTCATCACTCTTTGTGCTCAACAGGTATGATTCGTGGAACTACACATCCCAGCAAGTTGTACTGCATTTGCTGATTATGTCAAATGAATATCATGATTGAATAGTCTAGGTATGATTCGTGGAACTACACATCCCAGCAAGTTGTACTGCATTTGTTGATTATGTCAAATGAATATCATGATTGAATAGTCTAGGTATATTGAAAAAGAGAGGTTTTTTTTTCTTTGTATGTTTTTCTCTTTGTAAAGATATAGTTGGCTGCCTTATTGGTATGTAATGTCTGTTTTTCTAAGCTAATTTATGGCCTTAGCTTAAAGGGGGATTGTATTGGGTGGAGTTTGCAATCATTGCATTCACATGGATATTGTTCCTATTTGAAGTCTAGTACACGGCTGGATAGCCATCGGCTGGTAGTGCTTCCATAGAAGTGCTGACATAAAAGTGTTATTATAAAAAGAGCGTTATACCTGCGTTAAACCGAAGAAAAACAGAAGGGAATCATCAACACACCAACACTACCACAAAAGGACTGCCTTAATGCCTCAAAAGTATGTAATTCATCTTATGCATATTATCTGTTTTTAAAAACCTATGAAAAGGCATCCCCAATCTGCTCACTACAGTTCTCTCTTATGCAAACTTATGTATGTTTCTTGATGTAATGATTTCTTGTAAATGTCATTGCATGTGTGGGGAAGTTGCTCGGTGAAACAGTTTATTATTGCATACTAAAAGATAGATTGAATTTCAATAGAAACACTAAGGAGCGCTAGTAATATATAAAAAATATTCTGGACACTCTGTTTCCTTTGGGTCTTAATGAAAACATTGAGTTAAATAATGTATAAATTACAATTCCATTGTTCTCTTCTTATTCCCCTTCTGCTATATTTTTATATGCTAACTAGATTTATTTTTATTCCAACGTAATCTAGGTGGGCGTGTTCCACGTTAATATCAAAATGGGAAGAGAAATGAGTGAAACAAACTATATGTCCACTAGTTACTAGCTTTTTCAATTAGCAACATTGTATCATTGTGTCTCCCACTACCTAGGTTTATTATGTACACCTAGGGAACGGGAAATTCCCTTTCTCTATGTGTATATATATGTACAGCTTGTCTCATTTTGGTTCCATTCGATAACTATTGGTGCTGCCGAATCCCCCCCCCCCCCTCATATATATATTTTTAATCATTAAAACTTTACAAACACTAATATACAAAAACTATATAAGTAATAACTTTATGCAGCTATTATTCCCACGCTGGATTAGAACTGATGACATCTCTCACGATAGCCCAGTTACGTATCCACTGGACTATTGTGGATGTTTGATTAAGATAGGGTACCTGGAATCTTAAGTCTCAAGAGATCATAGGATCAACCCACAGCCATACTCCTCTGGGATGTCGTTCTCTATCAAAATGATATATATACACATGTATCTGTTATCTATGTATGAAGATCGCAAAAGGGGCATTGAATGCATGAGACCTCTCATAACGATAAGAAATGCAAATAGACATATTATGATGTATATTAATATGCTCAGTATATATATACCTATACGATTATGTGGGGACCCATGTGATTCATGCTTCTGTCCGCTATGTTTATTTATTTATTGTAAATTATGTTTTGGTTTGTTTTTGTTTTGTTTTATCTTTTCAAATAATGTACCTGTACCAATTATTAGATATGAATTGAATATATAAAGAATACAACACCGAGGGACAACTCAGGTGTTTGTATTATGATTAAAACAGCTGATTGGATACAAAGCGTTCTAAAACATCCACATAAATCAATATAACACTGAGTAAATGCTCAGGTGTGCGCATTACCATCCTAACGTTGATTGGATACAAAAGGACTTAAATACTCATTGATCCTTCTATTGGACACCTATTCCTCCTGATGAAACCGCCGGTTGTTTGGGGCGGAGAAACGCGATGAGGGTCGTGGACACTGCTTGTCCTTTGAAGGAGTCTCCCCTTATTCTCCAAACACCTGTTTAACCTTGAGGTCTCTCCGCTGCTGGCGTCTGAAAAGACGGTACATCTTTACGCTCCACCGCTGTGCTTGAAAAGCCCCGTCAGCAGACTGACTGCTGAGAACCTGCGGCGTCTCCTACAATATATCAAGGAGACATACTCCCAGCCGCCTGTTGTCTATGCTGCAAATTACCATCGACGGGAATCAGCGGAAACCAGCTACTACGGGTGAGACCAGTGCCTCGTAAACACGAGGAATTTTGCGACAAATACAAAGTATCACTCTCAATAAAAACTGTGGGACGTTTTCTCTATTCCATACATAATTATTGGAGGACTTCCTGATTTCAAATTTGGCCTGCAGTACTGCATTTTTAAATATAAGCTAACCAGCTGATTTATATATCTACTCTGTACTATCATTGTGGTTTTATGTCACCTTATAACTACTAGATAAATTGATTATATTGTGGTAATTAACCTAAACAATTGTTTAATAAAATCAATAAATAATATTTTTTATATATTACTAGCGCTCCTTAGTGTTTCTATTGAAATTCAATCCATCTTTTAGTGTACAGGGCATCCAGTTGCCATGTAGGAGCTGCTTTATAAACTAATTTTGATTGGTACATTTTAAACATATACATCATTGGAATAGCGCCCGATTAAGCAAAGTTTGTATATATTGCATGTTGTTCTATTATTGCATACTGACTGGTGTTTACCTCCTTTGAACATTTACCCATTGTGGTCAGGTGTACTATATCTTTATATTTAGTAAGGTGTAGACATGGTGTAAAGTACAGAGTATGATTACTGATTAGTAAAAGAAAACAAATACTGAGCAACATCCCCAAACAGGTAATTTCAACTTTAAACTTGTCATTTATTTTGTACGCTCTGAACATGGCTACTAATAACAAATGCACAGACAAAATTCTTAAAGCTATGTCTGCAAATGCTAGGAGCTTAGGAGACAAAATTCCAGAGCTAATTGCGATAATGACAAGGGATAACCTGGATTTTGTGGCAATTACAGAGTCTTGGTGCAATGAGAATCATGACTGGGACTTAGCTATACCAGGATACAATTTATTTAGGAAAGATAGAATAGGAAGAATAGGAGGAGGGGTAGCAATGTATGTGAAAAAAAGCATAAATGCTACTTTAATACAAAATATTGAAGCCAAAACTGAGGCCTTTGGGTCACCATAGAAACTGGGAAGAAGGACATTATTCGCATTGGGGTGATCTATAGACCACCAGGCCAGGGGCAGGATTTGGACAGGAACCTATTGTTGGACATCTCTAAAATGGCTTTTAAGGGAGAAGTCATAATCATGGGAGACTTTAATTTACCTGATGTAAATTGGGAGGGGTCTTTTGCAAGTTCAGCTACAAGTGCAAATTTCTACATTCCTTACAGGGAGCATCTCTCAAGCAATTGGTGAGGGAGCCCACTCGCAAAGACTCAATATTAGATCTAATTCTTACAAATGGTAATAGGATATCTGATATATATGTGGGTGAGCACCTGGGATCCAGTGATCATCAAGCAGTATGGTTTAGTATAAAGACAGGATCCAACTCCTGTCACACAAAAACAAAGGTGTTGGATTTTAGAAATGCTGACTTTGCAAAAATGGGGAGATGTTTAAGTGATTCATTGGCAGACTGGAGGAACTTGGAAGGAGTGCAGGAGAGGTGGAAAAAACTGAAAAGTGCAATACTAAGGGCAACAGACCTTTGTATCAAAATGGTTAGGAAAAGCACCAGGAAAAGGAAGCCAGTGTGGTTCACAAAAGAAGTATCAACTAGTGTGAAAGCAAAAAAGATGGCTTTTGGGAAATACAAACAGACTCAAAATAATAACGACAAAGAGGTGTATCTGGACAGACGGAAGGATGCTAAGAAAGTGATCAGACGTGCAAAGGCAGAAGCTGAGGAGAAAATGGCCCAGTCAGTAGATAAAGGGGGCAAAACTTTTTTTAAGTATATAAGTGAAAGGAGAAAATCAAATGGAGGAATAATAAGACTTAAGACAGAGAGTGGGCATTTGGTGGAGGGAGACAAGGCAATAGCAGATCACCTATATAATTATTTTTGCTCAGTATTTACTACAGAAGAAGGGATGGGGCCACAGTTAAGTTGCAAGGACATTCATAAAAATAAGGTAGATGAAAATAAGAATTTACTTACCGATAATTCTATTTCTCGTAGTCCGTAGTGGATGCTGGGAACTCCGTAAGGACCATGGGGAATAGCGGCTCCGCAGGAGACTGGGCACAAAAGTAAAGCTTTAGGACTACCTGGTGTGCACTGGCTCCTCCCCCTATGACCCTCCTCCAAGCCTCAGTTAGGATACTGTGCCCGGACGAGCGTACACAATAAGGAAGGATTTTGAATCCCGGGTAAGACTCATACCAGCCACACCAATCACACCGTATAACCTGTGATCTGAACCCAGTTAACAGCATGATAACAGAGGAGCCTCTGGAAAGATGGCTCACAACAATAATAACCCGATTTTTGTAACAATAACTATGTACAAGTATTGCAGACAATCCGCACTTGGGATGGGCGCCCAGCATCCACTACGGACTACGAGAAATATAATTATCGGTAAGTAAATTCTTATTTTCGCTGACGTCCTAGTGGATGCTGGGAACTCCGTAAGGACCATGGGGATTATACCAAAGCTCCCAAACGGGCGGGAGAGTGCGGATGACTCTGCAGCACCGAATGAGAGAACTCCAGGTCCTCCTCAGCCAGGGTATCAAATTTGTAGAATTTAGCAAACGTGTTTGCCCCTGACCAAGTAGCTGCTCGGCAAAGTTGTAACGCCGAGACCCCTCGGGCAGCCGCCCAAGATGAGCCCACCTTCCTTGTGGAATGGGCTTTCACAGATTTTGGCTGTGGCAGGCCTGCCACAGAATGTGCAAGCTGAATTGTACTACAAATCCAACGAGCAATAGTCTGCTTAGAAGCAGGAGCACCCAGCTTGTTGGGTGCATACAGGATAAACAGCGAGTCAGATTTCCTGACTCCAGCCGTCCTGGAAACATATATTTTCAGAGCCCTGACTACGTCCAGCAACTTGGAGTCCTCCAAGTCCCTAGTAGCCGCAGGTACCACAATAGGCTGGTTCAGGTGAAACGCTGAAACCACCTTAGGGAGAAATTGAGGACGAGTCCTCAATTCTGCCCTGTCCGTATGAAAAATTAGGTAAGGGCTTTTATAGGATAAAGCCGCCAATTCTGAGACACGCCTGGCTGAAGCCAGGGCCAACAGCATTACCACTTTCCATGTGAGATATTTTAAGTCCACAGTGGTGAGTGGTTCAAACCAATGTGATTTTAGGAACCCCAAAACTACATTGAGATCCCAAGGTGCCACTGGAGGCACAAAAGGAGGTTGTATATGCAGTACCCCCTTGACAAACGTCAGAACTTCAGGAACTGAAGCCAGTTCTTTCTGGAAAAAAATCGACAGGGCCGAAATTTGAACCTTAATGGACCCTAATTTTAGGCCCATAGACAGTCCTGTTTGCAGGAAATGCAGGAAACGACCCAGTTGAAATTCACTGTAGGAGCCTTCCTGGCCTCGCACCACGCAACATATTTATGCCAAATACGGTGATAATGTTGTGCGGTTATATCCTTCCTGGCTTTGATCAGGGTACGGATGACTTCATCCGGAATGCCTTTTTCCTTCAGGATCCGGCGTTCAACCGCCATGCCGTCAAACGCAGCAGCGGTAAGTCTTGGAACAGACAGGGTCCCTGCTGGAGCAGATCCCTTCTTAGAGGTAGAGGCCCACGGGTCCTCTGTGAGCATCTCTTGAAGTTCCGGGTACCAAGTCCTTCTTGGCCAATCCGGAGCCACGAGTATAGTCCTTACTCCTCTCCTTCTTATGATTCTCAGTACCTTGGGTATGAGAGGCAGAGGAGGGAACACATACACTGACTGGTACACCCACGGTGTTACCAGAGCGTCCACAGCTATTGCCTGAGGGTCCCTTGACCTGGCGCAATACCTGTCCAGTTTTTTGTTGAGGCGGGACGCCATCATGTCCACCTTTGGTTTTTCCCAACGGTTCACAATCATGTGGAAGACTTCTGGGTGAAGTTCCCACTCTCCCGGGTGGAGGTCGTGTCTGTTGAGGAAGTCTGCTTCCCAGTTGTCCACTCCCGGAATGAACACTGCTGACAGTGCTATCACATGATTTTCCGCCCAGCGAAGAATCCTTGCAACTTCTGCCATTGCCCTCCTGCTTCTTGTGACGCCCTGTCTGTTTACGTGGGCGACTGCCGTGATGTTGTCTGACTGGATCAGCACCGGCTGACCTTGAAGCAGAGGTCTTGCTAGGCTTAGAGCATTGTAGATGGCCCTTAGCTCCAGGATATTTATGTGAAGTGATGTCTCCAGGCTTGACCACAAGCCCTGGAAATTTTTTCCCTGTGTGACTGCTCCCCAGCCTCTCAGGCTGGCATCCGTGGTCACCAGGACCCAGTCCTGAATGCCGAATCTGCGGCCCTCTAGAAGATGAGTACTCTGCAACCACAGGAGAGACACCCTTGTCCTTGGTGACAAGATTATCCGCTGATGCATCTGAAGATGCGACCCGGACCATTTGTCTAGCAGATCCCACTGGAAGGTTCTTGCGTGGAATCTGCCGAATGGGATTGCTTCGTAAGAAGCCACCATCTTTCCCAGGACCCTTGTGCATTGATGCACTGAGACTTGGCCTGGTTTTAGGAGATTTCTGACTAGCTCGGATAACTCCCTGGCTTTCTCCTCCGGGAGAAACACCTTTTTCTGGACTCTGTCCAGGATCATCCCTAGGAATAGAAGGCGTGTCGTCGGGATCAGCTGCGATTTTGGAATATTGAGAATCCAACCGTGCTGCCGCAGCACTATCTGAGATAGTGCTACCCCGACTTCCAACTGTTCCCTGGATCTTGCCCTTATCAGGAGATCGTCCAAGTAAGGGATAACTAAAACTCCCTTCTTTCGAAGGAGTATCATCATTTCGGCCATTACCTTGGTAAAGACCCGGGGTGCCGTGGACAATCCAAACGGCAGCGTCTGAAACTGATAGTGACAGTTCTGTACCACAAACCTGAGGTACCCTTGGTGAGAAGGGTAAATTGGGACATGTAGGTAAGCATCTTTGATGTCCAGAGAGACCATATAGTCCCCTTCTTCCAGGTTTGCAATCACTGCTCTGAGTGACTCCATCTTGAATTTGAACCTTTGTATGTAAGTGTTCAAGGATTTTAGATTTAAAATTGGTCTCACCGAGCCGTCCGGCTTCGGTACTACAAATAGTGTGGAATAGTACCCCTTTCCCTGTTGCAGGAGGGGTACCTTGATTATCACCTGCTGGGAATACAGCTTGTGAATGGCTTGCAATACTGCCTCCCTGTCTGAGGGAGACGTCGGTAAAGCAGACTTTAGGAAACGGCGAGGGGGAGACGTCTCGAATTCCAATTTGTACCCCTGAGATACCACCTGAAGGATCCAGGGGTGCACTTGCGAGTGGGCCCACTGCGCACTGAACTTCTTGAGACGGGCCCCCACCGTGCCTGAGTCCGCTTGAAAAGCCCCAGCGTCATGCTGAGGACTTTGCGGAGGCAGGAGAGGGCTTTTGTTCCTGGGAACTGGCTGTTTGCTGCAGCCTTTTTCCTCTCCCTCTGCCACGGGGCAGAAATGAGGCGCCTTTTGCCCGCTTGCCCTTATGGGGCCAAAAGGACTGCGCCTGATAATACGGCGTCTTCTTAGGTTGAGAAGCTACCTGGGGTAAAAATGTGGATTTTCCAGCAGTTGCCGTGGCTACCAGGTCTGATAGACCTACCCCAAATAACTCCTCCCCCTTATAAGGCAATACTTCCATGTGCCTTTTAGAATCCGCATCACCTGACCACTGCCGCGTCCATAAACCTCTTCTTGCAGAAATGGACAGCGCGCTAACTCTTGATGCCAGTCGGCAAATATCCCTCTGTGCATCACGCATATATAAAAATGCATCTTTCAAATGCTCTATAGTCAGTAATATACTGTCCCTATCTAGGGTATCAATATTTTCAGTCAGGGAATCCGACCACGCCACGCCCGCACTGCACATCCAGGCTGAGGCGATTGCTGGTCGCAGTATAACACCCGTGTGAGTGTATATACATTTTAGGATATTCTCCTGCTTTCTATCGGCAGGTTCCTTTAGGGCGGCCGTATCAGGAGAGGGTAGTGCTACCTGTTTAGACAAGCGTGTGAGCGCTTTATCCACCCTAGGGGGTGTTTCCCAACGTGCCCTATCCTCTGGTGGGAAAGGGTATGATGCCAATAACCTTTTAGGAATTATCAGTTTTTTATCGGGGGAAACCCACGCCTCATCACACACTTCATTTAATTCCTCGGATACAGGAAAAACTACAGGCAGTTTTTTCTCACCAAACATAATACCCTTTTTAGTGGTACTTGTATTATCAGAGATATGCAATACATTTTTCATTGCTTCAATCATGTAACGTGTGGCCCTACTGGAAGTCACGTTTGTCTCCTCATCATCGACACTGGAGTCAGTATCCGTGTCTGTGTCTGCCATTTGAGGTAACGGGCGTTTTAAAGCCCCTAATGGCGTTTGAGACCCCTGGACAGGCACAAGCTGAGTAGCCGGCTGTCTCATGTCGTCAACTGTCTTTCGTAAAGAACTGACACTGTCACTCAATTCCTTCCATAAGCTCAGCCACTCAGGTGTCGACTTCCTAGGGGGTGACAACTCTATAATAGGCAATTGCTCCGCCTCCATCTCATTTTCCTCCTCAAACATGTCGACACAATCGTACCGACACACCGCACACACACAGGGAATGCTCTGATAGAGGACAGGACCCCACTAGCCCTTTGGGGAGACAGAGGGAGAGTATGCCAGCACACACCAAAGCGCTATATATAGACAGGAATACCACTATAAAACTTGCTTTTCCCTTTATAGCTGCTGTTATTATTAGAACTGCGCCAAATTAGTGCCCCCCTCTCTTTTTTACCCTTTTCTGTAGTGCAGGACTGCAGGGGAGAGTCAGGGAGACGTCCTTCCAGCGGAGCTGTGATGGAAAATGGCGCCCGTGTGCTGAGGAGATAGGCTCCGCCCCCTTCTCGGCGGCCTTTTCTCCCGCTTTTTGGTGAGTTCTGGCAGGGGTTAAAATACATCCATATAGCCCTGGGGGTTATATGTGGTGTATTTTCGCCAGCCAAGGTGTTTACATTGCTGCTCAGGGCGCCCCCCCCCTAGCGCCCTGCACCCTCAGTGACCGAAGTGTGACTGAGTAACAATGGCGCACAGCTGCAGTGCTGTGCGCTACCTTGTTGAAGACTGATGTCTTCTGCCGCCGATTTTTCCGGACCTCTTCTTGCTTCTGGCTCTGTAAGGGGGCCGGCGGCGCGGCTCTGGGACCGGACTCCGAGGCTGGGCCTGTGTTCGGTCCCTCTGGAGCTAATGGTGTCCAGTAGCCTAAGAAGCCCAAGCTGGCTGCAAGCAGGCAGGTTCGTTTCTTCTCCCCTTAGTCCCTCGATGCAGTGAGCCTGTTGCCAGCAGGTCTCACTGAAAATAAAAAACCTAAAACTAAACTTTCACTAAGAAGCTCAGGAGAGCCCCTAGTGTGCACCCTTCTCGGCCGGGCACAAAAATCTAACTGAGGCTTGGAGGAGGGTCATAGGGGGAGGAGCCAGTGCACCCCAGGTAGTCCTAAAGCTTTACTTTTGTGCCCAGTCTCCTGCGGAGCCGCTATTCCCCATGGTCCTTACGGAGTTCCCAGCATCCACTAGGACGTCAGAGAAAATACATTTACAGAGGAGAAGGTCCTAACAGAACTTTTAAAACTAAAAGTGGATAAATCAATGGGACCAGATGGGATACACCCAAGGATACTCAAAGAGCTAAAAGATGTGCTGGTTACACCTTTAACAGAATTATTTAACCAGTCACTAAATACAGGTACTATTCCAGAGGACTGGAAAAGAGCAAATGTAGTTCCACTGCACAAAAGTGGAAGCAAGGAAGAAGCAAATAACTACAGACCAGTAAGCCTTACATCAGTAGTAGGGAAAGTAATGGAAAAACTATTAAAATAAAGAGTAGTGGAATATCTTAAATCAAACAACTTACAGGATCCAAAACAGCATGGATTTACTGGTGGGAGATCATGCCAAACAAATCTTATTGACTTTTTTGACTCTGTGATGAAAATAATAGATCAAGGGGGAGCTGTAGATGTAGCATATCTAGACTTTAGTAAGGCATTTGACACTGTCCCACATCGCAGACTGCTAAATAAACTTGAAAGCCTGGGGGTGGATTATAAATCAGTTAAATGGATAAGAACCTGGTTGCAGGATAGGAAACAGACAGTCGTAGTTAATGGAGTGCAATCTATGGAGGGAAATGTTACCAGTGGAGTACCCCTGGGATCTGTACTTGGTCCAGTTCTCTTTAATATCTTTGTTGGTGACATTGCAGATGGTATTGAAGGGAAGATATGCCTTTTTGCAGATGATACAAAGATATGCAACAGGGTAGACACACCGGGAGGGGTCAAACAAATGATTAATGACATAGGTAGGCTTGAGAAATGGTCAAGAACGTGGCAACTACAGTTGAATGCTAAAAAATGCAAAATCATGCACTTGGGTCTCAAAAACCCAAAGGCTAAGTATAGTATCAAGGGTACTATAATGGAAACTACTAAGGAGGAAAGAGATTTAGGAGTCACTATTTCAAGTGACTTGAAGGCAGGAAAGCAATGCAACAAAGCAATGAGAAAGGCAAGTCAGATGCTTGGTTGCATAGGGAGAGGAATCAGTAGCAGGAAAAAAGAAGTGATAATGCCACTGTATAGGTCATTGGTACGGCCCCATCTGGAATACTGTGTCCAGTTCTGGAGACCCTATCTCCAGAAGGATATAAATACATTAGAGAGTGTACAAAGAAGGGCAACTAAAATGGTGCATGGCCTACATCACAAAACGTACCCGGAAAGGCTAAAAGATCTTCATATGTATAGTTTGGAGGAGAGAAGGGAAAGGGGGGACATGATAGAAACTTTCAAATATATCAAGGGTCTTAACAAAGTTCAGGAGGGAAACATTCTTCAAAGGAAAAATAAGAATTTACTTACCGATAATTCTATTTCTCGGAGTCCGTAGTGGATGCTGGGGTTCCTGAAAGGACCATGGGGAATAGCGGCTCCGCAGGAGACAGGGCACAAAAGTAAAGCTTTTCCGATCAGGTGGTGTGCACTGGCTCCTCCCCCTATGACCCTCCTCCAGACTCCAGTTAGGTACTGTGCCCGGACGAGCGTACACAATAAGGGAGGAATTTTGAATCCCGGGTAAGACTCATACCAGCCACACCAATCACACCGTACAACTTGTGATCTAAACCCAGTTAACAGTATGATAACAAAAGGAGCCTCTGAAAGACGGCTTCCTACAACAATAACCCGATTTTTGTAACAATAACTATGTACAAGTATTGCAGAATAATCCGCACTTGGGATGGGCGCCCAGCATCCACTACGGACTCCGAGAAATAGAATTATCGGTAAGTAAATTCTTATTTTCTCTATCGTCCTAGTGGATGCTGGGGTTCCTGAAAGGACCATGGGGATTATACCAAAGCTCCCAAACGGGCGGGAGAGTGCGGATGACTCTGCAGCACCGAATGAGAGAACTCCAGGTCCTCTTTTTGCCAGGGTATCAAATTTGTAGAATTTTACAAACGTGTTCTCCCCCGACCACGTAGCTGCTCGGCAGAGTTGTAATGCCGAGACCCCTCGGGCAGCCGCCCAAGATGAGCCCACCTTCCTTGTGGAATGGGCATTTACATATTTTTTTGCTGTGGCAAGCCTGCCACAGAATGTGCAAGCTGAATTGTACTACAAATCCAACGAGCAATAGTCTGCTTAGAAGCAGGAGCACCCAGCTTGTTGGGTGCATACAGGATAAACAGCAAGTCAGATTTCCTGACTCCAGCCGACCTGGAAACTATATTTTCAGGGCCCTGACAACATCCAGCAACTTGGAGTCCTCCAAGTCCCTAGTAGCCGCAGGTACCACAATAAGCTGGTTCAGGTGAAACGCTGACACCACCTTAGGGAGAAACTGGGGACGAGTCCACAGCTTTGCTCTGTCCGAATGGACAATCAGATATGGCTTTGTGAGATAAAGCCGCCAATTCTGACACTCGCCTGGCCGAGGCCAGGACCAACAGCATGGTCGCTTTCCATGTGAGATATATCAAATCCACAGATTTGAGTTGTTTAAACCAATGTGATTTTAGGAATCCCAAACTACGTTGAGATCGCCCAGTGCCACTGGAGACATCAAAAGGGGGTTGTATATGCAGTACTCCCTTAACAACTTCTGGACTTCAGGAACTGAAGCCAATTTCTTTCTGGAAGAAAATCGACCGGTCGAAATTTGAACCTTAATGGACCCCAATTTGAGACCCATATACACTCCTGTTTGCAGGAAATGTAGGAATTAACCTAGTTGAAATTCTTCCGTGGAGCCTTCCTGGCCTCACACCATGGAACACATTTTCACCTAAGCAGTGATAATGTTGTGCGGTCACCTCCTTCCTGGCTCTGACCAGGGTAGGGATGACCTCTTCCGGAATGCCTTTTTCCCTTAGGATCCGGCGTTCACCCGTCAACGCGGCTGCGGTAAGTCATGGAACAGACATGATTCTTGCTGAATCAAGATCCTTTCTAGTATCTCTTGAAGTTCCGGGTACCAAGTTCTTCTTGGCCAAACCGGAGCCACGAGTATAGTTCTTACTCCTCTCCTTCCTATCATTCTCCAAACACTGGGTATGAAAGGCAGAGGAGGGAACACATACACCGACTGGTACACCCACGGTGTTACCAGAGCGTCCCAGCTATTGCCTGAGGGTCTCTAGACCTGGCGCTTCATGTGGGACGCCATCATAACCACCTTTGGTCTTTCCCAACGGTTTACAAACATGTGGAAACTTCCAGATGAAGTTCCCACTTTTCCGGGTGGAATTCATTCATGCTGAGGAAATCTTCCTAGTTGTCCACTCCCGGAATGAACACTGCTGACAGTGTTATCACATGATTTTTCGCCCAGCGAAGAATCCTTGCTGTCATTGCCCTCCTGCTTCTTGTGCCGCCCCGTCTGTTTACGTGGGCGACTGCCATGATGATGTCCTACTGGATCAGCACCGGTTGACTTTGAAGCAGAGGTCTTCCTAGGCTCAGAGCATCGTAAATTGCCCTTAGCTCCAGTATATTCATGTGGAGAGAAATCTCCAGACTTGACCACACTTCCTTGGAAATTTCTTCCCTGTGTGACTGTTCCCCAGCCTCTCAGACTGGCATCCGTGGTCACCAGAACACAGTCCTGAATGCTGAATGTGCTGCCCTCTAGAAGATGAGCACTCTGCAGCCCCCACAGAAGAGACACCCTTGTCCTTGGAGACAGGGTTATCCGCTGATGCATCTGAAGATGCGATCCGGACCATTCGTCCCGCAAATCCCCCTGAAAAGTTTTTGCGTGAGATCTGCCGAATGGAATCGCTTCGTAAGAAGCCACCATTTTTCCCAGGACTCCTGTGCAATGATGCACTGATACTTGGCCTGGTTTTAGGAGGTTTCTGACTAGGTCGGATAACTCCCTGGCTTTCCCCTCCAGGAGAAATACCTCTTTCTGGACTATGGCCAGAATCATTCCTAGGAACAGCAGACGTATCATCGGAAAACAGCTGCGATTTTTGGAATATTTAGAATCCACTCGTGCTGTCGTAGAACTACTTTAGATAGTTCTTTTCCGACCTCCAACTGTTCTCTGGAAACTTGCCCCTTTCAGGATATCGTCCAAGTAAGGGATAATTAAGATGCCTTTCTTCTTTTAAGAATCATCTTTTCGGCCATTACCTTGGTAAAGGCCCGGGGTGCCGTGGATAATTCAACGGCAGCGTCTGAAACTGATATTGACAGTTCTGTATCACGAACCAGAGGTACCCTTGTTGAGAAGGGCAAATATGGACATGGAGGTAATCCTTGATGTCCAGGGACACCATATAGTCCCCTTTTTTCCGGTTCTCTATCACTGCTCTGAGTGACTCCATCTTGATTTGAACCTTTTTATGTAAGTGTTCAAAGATTTCAGATTTAGACTATGTCTCACCAAGCCGTCTGGCTTCAGTACCACAATATAGTGTGGAAGACTAATACCCTTTTCCTTGTTGTAGGAGGGGTACTTTGATTATCACCTGCTGGAAATACAGCTTGTGAATTTTTTTCCCAATACTGCCTCCCTGTCGGAGGGAGCCGTTGGTAAAGCAGGCTTCAGGAACCTGCGAGGAAAAAATGTCTCGACTCTCCAATCTGTACCCCTGGGATAATACTTGTACGATCTAGGGGTCAACTTGCGAGTGATCCCACTGCGCGCTGAGACTCTTGAGACTACCCCCCCACCTCACCTGAGTCCGCTTGCACGGCCCCAGCGTCACGCTGAGGACTTGGCAGACGCGGTGGAGGGCTTCTTTTCCTGGGAAGGGGCTGCCTGCTGCAGTCTACTTCCCTTTCCTCTATGTCTGGGCAGATATGACTGGCCTTTTGCCCGCTTGCCCACATGGGAAACGGAAGGATTGAGGCTGAAAAGACAGTGTCTTTTTCTGCTGAGATGTAACTTGGGGTAAAAAGGTTGGATTTCCCAGCTGTAGCCGTGGCCCCCAGGTCCGATGGACCGACCCCAAATAACTCCTTCCCTTTATACGGCAATACTTCCATGTGCCGTATGGGATCTGTATCACCTGACCACTGTCGTGTCCATGACATCTTCTGGGAGATATGGACAACGCACTTATCTTGATGCCAGAGTGCAAATATCCCTCTGTGCATCTCGCATACATATATATAGAATGCATCCTATTAAATGCTCTATATCAATAAAATATTTTTAGTCAGGGAATTCGACCAAGCCAACCCAGCACTGCATCTCCAGGCTGATGGCGATCGCTGGTCGCAGTATAACCACCGTATGTGTGTATATACTTTTTAGGATATTTTTCCAGCTGCCTATCAGCTGGCTCCTTGAGGGCGGCCGTATCTGGAGACGGTAACGCCACTTGATAAGCGTGTGAGCGCCTTATCCACCCTAAGGGGTGTTTCCCAACGCGCCCTAACTTCTGGCGGGAAAGGGTATAACGCCAATATTTGCTATCGGGGTAAACCCACGCATCATCACACACTTCATTTTATTTTATCTGATTCAGGAAAAACTACAGGTAGTTTTTTCACTCCCACATAATACCCTTTTTTGTGGTACTTGTAGTATCAGAAATATGTAACACCTCCTTCATTGCCCTTAACGTGTGGCCCTAATGAGGAATACGTTTGTTTATTCACCGTCGACACTGGATTCAGTGTCCGTGTCTGTGTCTGTGTCGACCGACTGAGGTAAATGGGCGTTTTTTTTTAAAAAAAACCCCTGACGGTGTTTCTGAGACGCCTGGACCGGTACTAATTGTTTGTCGGCCGTCTCATGTCGTCAACCGACCTTGCAGCGTGTTGACATTTTCACGTAATTCCCTAAATAAGCCATCCATTCCGGTGTCGACTCCCTAGAGAGTGACATCACCATTACAGGCAATTTCTCCGCCTCCTCCAACATCGTCCTCATACATGTCGACACACACGTACCGACACACAGCACACACACCTGGAATGCTCTGACAGAGGACAGGACCCCACTAGCCCTTTGGAGAGACAGAGGGAGAGTTTGCCAGCACACACCAAAAAACGCTATAATTACATAGGGACATAAGTGTTTCTCCCTAATAGCATCTTTATATATATATTTATATCGCCAATTAGTGCCCCCCTCTCTGTTTAAACCCTGTTTCTGTAGTGCAGTGCAGGGGAGAGCCTGGGAGCCTTCTCTCCAGCCTTTCTGTGAGAGAAAAAATGGCGCTGTGTGCTGAGGAGATAGGCCCCGCCCCTTTTCCGGCGGGCTCGTCTCCCGCTCTTTAGTGAAGTTTGGCAGGGGTTAAATATCTCCATATAGCCTCTGGGGGCTATATGTGAGGTATTTTTAGCCAGTATATAGGTTTACATTTGCCTCCCAGGGCGCCCCCCCCCCAGCACCCTGCACCCTCAGTGACAGCGTGTGAAGTGTGCTGAGAGGAAAATGGCGCACAGCTGCAGTGCTGTGCGCTACCTTTAGAAGACTGTCAGAGTCTTCAGCCGCCGATTCTGGACCTCTTCTAACTTCAGCATCTGCAAGGGGGCCGGCGGCGCGGCTCCGGTGACCATCCAGGCTGTACCTGTGATCGTCCCTCTGGAGCTGATGTCCAGTAGCCAAGAAGCCAATCCATCCTGCACGCAGGTGAGTTCACTTCTTCTCCCCTCAGTCCCTCGTTGCAGTGATCCTGTTGCCAGCAGGACTCACTGTAAAATAAAAAACCTAAGCTAAACTTTCTCTAAGCAGCTCTTTAGGAGAGCCACCTAGAATTGCACCCTTCTCGGCCGGGCACAAAAATCTAACTGGAGTCTGGAGGAGGGTCATAGGGGGAGGAGCCAGTGCACACCACCTGATCGGAAAAGCTTTACTTTTGTGCCCTGTCTCCTGCGGAGCCGCTATTCCCCATGGTCCTTTCAGGAACCCCAGCATCCACTAGGACGATAGAGAAAGAAGTATTAGAACTCGAGGGCATACATTGAGACTGGAGGGGGGGAGGTTCAGGGGAAACTTAAGGAAAAATTACTTCACAGAAAGGGTAGTGGATAAGTGGAATAGCCTCCCATCAGAGGTGGTAGAGGCTAAGACTGTAGGGCAATTTAAACATGCTTGGGACAGGCATATGAATATCCTTACAAAGAATTAAGGTTAAAAAAGGGTTGAGATTGCCTAAAGGATAAAATAAAAAAGCGGCAGACTAGATGGGCCAAGTGGTTCTTATCTGCCGTCAAATTCTATGTTTCTAACTTTGTATACCTACAGTGTTCATATATATTTAAAAAGAGTCCATAACAAAATGTTTGATAAATCCCACATTTATATATGTTCTAATTCAGAAAAGAACATGATAAAAATAACCAATTATACATAATTCATTGTTTAGCTTATCCTAAAGATGAAGTAATTACTGTACTTGCTATCCCAACTTACTGTAGCATAAACTCAGTGTAGCTGCAACAATCTCATACTGCCACTAGATGGCAGTGTAAGTTAAGATCATCAGTGTACACTATATACTATATTACATTTCTAGTGATCTATTAAAGGCTTGTTTCTTATCATGTGCTTTGTAACAGCATTACCAAATATTCATTTTTTTATGTTCTTAGAATATAAATTAAGTAGTATACACTAAGCATGTATTACAGTAATTGAAAAACATTGAAAAGAGAGTAACAAAATATACACACTAATTACTGTTAATTTGTTTACAAAATACTTTCATTGAGACCTAAATTAGGTAAGAAAGCTCACTCTGAATATTAACATCCGATCACATAGTTATGATATATGGGGGGTGATTCAGACCTGATCGCTGGGCTGCTAAAATTGTCCTGTGATCAGATAGTCACCGCCCAAGGGGAGTGTATATTCGCTGTGCAAGGGTGCGATCACGTGTACGCCGAGCAGCTAAAAAATCCCTCAGTCAGCGGACAGCTGCAAATCCGTTCGCACCTCACTCACCAGTGAATGGTCACTGGGGCCAGAGCCGACATCACATACCTGTACCCTCCCTGAAAACGCTTGGGAATCATGCTCACATGCATTATTATTACGATGTATTCAATCGGAACTTATACAAATTAATGTAAGCAAATGGAGCTACATAGACATCACTTCATTATGTGTGTTCACTTAGCAATAATTCCACCAGTGTTTGCAGTGACGTGGCAATGCTCAGTAAAAATTAATGGAGGTCTATGGGAATGCTCATTAAGTACAGTACCTAGCACACTATATAGGGGTATATTCAATTGAAGTCGGATCCATTCCAACATTCATTTGTCGAAATGGTTCCGACCTTTGCTATTCAATGCAATCTCAATTCGACTTTAAAAAAAAGTTGAATTGAGATGCGGGAGATAAGACGGGTGAGAGCCGCGGCAGAGCAGAGCTACAGCAGCGTAGCCGGAGGATGTATCACAGCAGCGTCCACCCGGCTCCAGCAAGTGAGACCTCGCTGTGACGCATCCTCCGGCTACGCTGCCGCTGCTATAGCGCTGCTCTCCCCCAGCTGGCCGCGGCTCTCCTCCATCTCTGCTCCCGCATCACAGCCACCGCTCACGGCAGCGTCCACCCTGCTCCAGCAAGCGAGGTCTCGCTCGCTGGAGCCGGTTGGACGCTACTGTGAGCGGCGGCTGTGACATCCTCTGGCGCTGCTCTCCCCCGTTTGCCCGCGGCTTTCCCCCATCTCTGCTTACGCATCTTAATTCGTCTTTTTTTAAAGTCGAATTGAGATGGTCTTCGACACAAGCACGCGAATCGGCAGCTGTTCCACCGATCCACATGCTTTTCGACAAGTCGAATTTCTCAACTTGTCAAATAATTTGGGGTTAGATTGAAGAGGTCGGAACCTAAAAAAGTCGAAAACTGACGTCTTTTCGACAGACGGCAGCTTTCGACTTCAATTGAATATACCCCTGTGTTGCAGTGAGGGTATCAGAACACACTTCAAACACTCTGTTAGAAGGAGAGTACAAACAAGGTTTCAGTGTTTTTCCATTGCCACACGTACAAGCCCACACTGTAAACAAGCAATGTTACTTTATCTGATATACTATTTTTAAACAGACACAAAGTTTCCTCCAAACACCTTTTATCAAAATTGAAATGCTGGACTCATGTAAAAAAAAAAAAAAAAAAAAAAAAAAAGTAAATGGCATTGGGATTGTGGAATAATAATAATTATAATATATATATATATATATATATATATATATATATATATATATATTTATTTCTAAAAAGGTAAACATCCACTCCACCACGTACAAACAAATAAATTTGAATGTGTTTGTTTCAACAAATTGTTCCACAGCAGTTAGAACCTGAAATGAACTATAATCTAGTCGCAACTCCTTACTAAGCAACAACTAATAATCTGCTCTTTCAGGAAGCTAACAGATCTATAAATAAGTAAGCGGATGTGAAGCAACAGGCAAAGAAACACTGGCATAACAAAGAGGTGAAACCTAAAACTGTCATAGTAACCAGATAGTGTTTTGATGAGGAATACGATTTCTGCTTACAAAGGAAAAGGGTAGAGAACTACAGGACAGAATGTGGCATAAGAATGCCACTATTCATGCAGGACAATAACATATGGCTAAGTCAACAGAAAGAAAATTCAAGGTACCCCCCTCCTCCTTAAGCAGTGCCTGATAAAGCCCCTGTGACCAAACCGACAGCTTATTACGGCTGCCTGAAATTGAACATCTTAGATTTATTCAAGTGACTGGCGGCTGGCAGTGCCAAGAGGTGCTAATAACACAACATACCTCTCAGCTGTACAGATGTTTGGAAGATTGCATGCACCCGGAAAAGGGGGCATGGTCACGTGGCAGGAGTGGCGTGGCCATACCCGTGAGCCACGCCACTCCTGGATCTGCTGGGCATACCGCCAGTCCTCCTCTCCTGTGAAAAGATGGCTTACAACCATCCCTTCCTCACCAGGGGACACAGCAGTCCACAGATGTGACAATTGAGAGGTATGTAATAATGTGTCACTGGGTAGGGTACCACAGTGATGAAGTCAGATGATTATACAGATGAGGCGTTGTATTCAGCTTTCATTAACATACACATCTCTCCAATATATCATGGGGCTGCTGTAGAGTTGAACATATGCCCATTTGGGGAGCATGTCTTACATGAATCCACTGAGGTCACACATGTAGGCAATGCAGAATGGGTTTACATTTCAATCACATATATACTTTATGACCAAAGAGGAAGAACTGGGCTATAACAGGGCAACAGCGAGTGCATATTCTCGAGCATGTGGAGCTGAACAAATACGCCTGTTTGCAGATGTATGAACTGCACATAGCATAACAGATAATGACTAGCTGAAGACCAGGCTGTAGCACATGGGTCTTCAACCTGCGTCCCTCCAGCTGCTGTGCAACTACACATCCCAGCATGCCCTGCCTGAGTTTTAGCATGCCTTAATATCAAAACTGTGGCAGGGCATGCTGGGATGTGTAGCTCCACAGCAGCTGGGGTGGCCGCAGGTTGAAGACCCATGCTGTAGCACCTCAAGAATCAACTCATTTCCACATGTGTCTTCTGAGCAATATACACCCTATCTGCTTCCAGCTCTGCATAAGGCCTTTTTTTCTACTGGTATGTATGCCTTTAAATTTAATAAAATTATTTCACTTAATTGAAGATGTTACGATATATACAGTACAAGAGGATAGAAGAAGAAACCAAAAAGTATCACTTGGTAACACCAAGTCATAAATCCACTTTTAAAATGTAAAAAGTAGAGTGAAATCAGAATTGTACATAGACAGAACCAAAATAGACAAAGTCCAATAATGACAGCAGCTTGAGGCTGGCATGGGCTGAATTCAATTAGCCGCGGTAATTAACTGCAAACTAATTGTTCTGCCAAGGCTATTCAATCACAGCCCGTGATAAGCGTGCAAGCTCCAAACAGAATCCAGAGTAAACTGTAGTTGTACTCGTCTGACTTCTAATGGCTAGTAAAGTTTGCAGTCAGGAAAGAACTCAGAGCTTTTAGAATTGGACACAGACTAAAACACATGAAGAACTTATATAAACTACACTAAGAGGTAAATTTACTAAAGCTTCCAAAATAGAGAATTGGTGATGTTTCACATAGCAGCCAATCAGATGCTGTCTATAATTTTCTAAAAGGCAACAGAGAAATGATAGACAGCATCTGATTGGTTGTTATGGGCACCATCACCAATTCTCTGTTTCAGAAGCTTTAATAAATGTACCCGTACATGTTTGTGTTTAATAAACTACACTACATGTATATGTTGTGATGCAAGTACTCAAACTGCAATGAGGTGTGTTAGATGACCTGAGGTAGGATAAGAAGCATTTACAATAACAGACCACTCAGCAAGTTAAATGCACATGAAAATGAAAGTATGTAATACAATGACTTTCTCTTCCATATACATACACGTATCATAGCTTAACCATTTGTTACTTTTAATCTCACTTTGATTCTTCTTAAAGACAGGAAACCTCATGTGTGTAAAAAGGAAGAATCAGCCACAAGGATGAAACACTTGCCTAAAATATATCTGCTTTAACAAACTACTTGAATATTTACATCTATTTCATTATTATAATCCTGCATATTAGCAATTGCATTTTAAGTTTATCTGGTACTCAAAAAATAGCCATGGGACAACGGGCTTAATAATGGATTGTTGATCATTCTGCTACCTGAGGCAGCAGTTTTAAAGGTTCCTGTCTCATACCTTGACAAGCAAACATATTTTGAATGTGAGTATTGTGTGCTATATAAGAACAAATATAGTCACTTAGTCATTGTTGAGCCTACCAATAAGGAATGACCTGCAGGAAATGCAATCTTCTTTTTGATTCATTGTTTCTGGCCACCAAAACCTGCAGCCTGAAGCAGATGTCACATTTTAGGCAATAATATAAGTTTGCTGCAGTGTGGGTAGCCAAGATGGCATGGTATAGAAATCAATAGATATGCAGTCTGTATCATATTCCTGGCAGTTATCTACTGCCAAGTTCAGTTGGATCTTGTGCTATGTATTCTCTCTCACAGCCATAAGTGCTGCAGTCATCATGTAACACAAGTGCTTAGAGCAACATCTGAGAATACAAGGTGCAATGATATTTAAATGCCTGGGCTGGTATTTGGTGACTACTAGGTGCTCTGTTTCCTTTGAGCAAGGTTATGCTACTTATTCAGCTTGTGTTTCTTTACTTACTGATCCTTGGAAAGAAGCGGTTCTTGATAAATTACCAAAGACAGAAAAACAACAAAAAGTACAAGTAATAAAACAGTTTCAATAAGACCATACTGTAAGCAATACCTGTCTGACAGCTTCTTCGCAAATCCAAAATCTGTTAGCTTGATGTGACCTTCCCGGTCCAGCAATATATTTTCAGGCTTCAAGTCTCTGTAAACAATTTCTTTGGAGTGCAAGTATTCTATTGCGCATATAATTTCTGCAGAGTAAAACAGTCCGGTGCTGTTGTTAAAACGTCCCATGTTTCGCAAGTAGCTAAAAAGTTCACCCCCAGGTACATATTCCATTAGCATATATAAGAAGCGATCATCGTGAGAGGTCCAAAACCTATGGCAGGAAAGAAATAAATGGCACATAATTTACTGTCAATATGGTGCTTTTTTTGCCTGCAATAAACTGGAAGCACTTAATATGTATAGATTATATGCAGCATAAAATAAAGGGCATCGCAACAGATTTTGAGAGTGTTGTTGCTCATTTAGATTTCAAATGACCATTATATGAGTGAAAAAAAAGGAACCGAATACGTAATATAAAATAATTGTTTGCAGCTGTGGTAAAGCCATAAAGCCCTAGGTCTCAAGTGTTAACCAAAAGAATTCATTCTATACAAATAACAAAAGATAATGAAAATGTCAAAGTGACAGATTTGTGGATTAACCTGTAGAAATATTCAAATATTTACTAAGGTGCTCAGAAAAATCAACACAACTGGATGTGCCTACACTAGGCAAAACAACAATCAGGCAATAACTATGGCCAAACTCTTTAAGCCCAGTACCCACGGGCCGATATAGGAGAGATGTGTGCTGAGCGAAGCGCTCAGCACACATCTCTCCTGCCGCTCAGCACAGCGCGATCTGTGCTGAGCGTGCGGGGGGAGACGGGGGGCCGCTCACTTCACCCAGCGGCTGAAGTGAGCGACCCGCTAGATTGGCCTGCATGCAGGCCAATCTAGCAGCGGCGATAGCGATGTGCGGGGCCGCGCATCGCTATCGCCGAGGGGGCTACACACGGAGCGATCATTCCGATATTCTAAGCAATCTAGTCAGATTGCTTGGAATATCGCTCCGTGAGTACCCCCCTTTAGACTAGTAACTTGACATTTGCTTCAAAAGAACAGACTGGAAATAACGGATTAAAAATAACAAAACACATATTATATTTTAAAAGGGGCAGTAAGTAACGTGCAAATTTAACACACAATGCAGAAGCCTTCTATAGCAGTTACCAAAGGGATTAACCTTAACTACTATTTACACCTAATGTGTTATGGACCTCATTTAGAGTAAAGGGTGCGGTGGGGTGAGGCAGAACCTTTCCTGTCATATTAACGTTTGTGCCAGTAAAGTAGATGAGAACTACAAAGGATACATTAGAAATATCTTCTTTGTATTATTCTAATCATTTTTATAGTCAAAATTCTGGAGTAAAAGGTCTATGGCGCCTAGCTTTTCTGCACATCTCTGATCAAAACGCAACAAATTTTCAGGTGTTTAAATCAATGCACATTTGCATAATGCCCACATATACGTTTTGGCTCATATATTGCGCATGGTTCCGGTATGAATGGTCGACCATGTTATGGTCGACAGTCATTAGGTCGACCACTATTGGTCGACATTGACATGGTCGACATGGACACATGGTCGACACATGAAAATGGTCGCCACGTGAAAAGGTCGACATGAGTTTTTTAACTTTTTTTGGTGTCGTTTTTTGCGTAAAGTGACTGGGAACCCCAATTAGTGCACCGCGTCCGCTCGCCATGCTTCGGGCATGGTGCCTTCGCTCCGCTACCGCTTCGCTCGGCACAGATTACCGTTCCAATCGTAGTCCACGTGGATCGTAAAGTATGGAAAAGTTCCCCAAAAGAAAAAAAAGTAAAAAAATGCATGTCGACCTTTTCATGTGTCGACCATTTTCATGTGTCGACCATGTGTCCATGTCGACCATGTCAATGTCGACCAATAGTGGTCGACCTAATGACTGTCGACCATAACATGGTCGACCATGTGAACGGATACCATTGCGCATACCTGCCAACATTTGAAATCAGCCAATAGGGACTTTTGCGTGCGCGAATCGGAAAAGGGGACGAGGCCCATGGAAAAGGGTGTGTGGTGTGTGATCGAAAGCCACGCCCCCATTGTTGTCAGTAAGGAGGCATGCCTATCGCTCTGTGAGCTGCTGGCATGTCCCAGTCCCCGTCTCCACTGGATAGACGCTGTGTGCATCCTCCGCTGCTCGGGAGAACAGGACTGTCCCGCAAAAATCGGCATAGTTGGGAGGTATGTGTTGTGTGTAAATCTGGCTCTGGTAAAAGCAAGCGCCTCCTGAGCCATTTACCTCACCGGATGTCCCTGGTGCCAATCATATTGGTGCTACCGTGTGATTTGTGGCAGCTGGGCTATGATGTTGCCATTCAATGACAAGTCATCAACTGGGTGGAATCCTTGGGTTTGGTCTACTGCCCGAGGACAGAAAGAGAAATCACCTAAATTAGGGAGTTCACCCAGACATTCTGTGATAGAAGGCAAATCTGCAACTGGACATGTCATGCTGTGTTGTGCTGGGATGCAAATGCATTTTTATTTTGCTCTTTTTGCATACAGGAAGAATACAAGGGAATAAACAGAAAAAGAAAGAGTCCTTATCTGTTATTCTTCCGGCGCTGATAACAATTAGTAATTAATTATATAAAGTGCATCAATAGCAGCTGAGTAGGACAACTTGCTAGGTTGCCAATTAATTGGAAAACAAGAAAAGAATTGTATACTCTGCGCTATATAACCACTGTATCAGAATAAACTATAGTGTGCAATCTGTCATATAGAATAATTGACTCAGTAGAACTGTGAAAATATAACAATAAATTCTTTATCTAATAATAAAAAACGGTATACATTTTGTGCAGAATAAGCAGCATGTATTAAACAACAATTAATCTATAATCACAATTATTATAGCATATAATGAGATAAAATATCTTTGTTGTATTATTAAAAAGATGATGAATGAAAGAACACTGGCGTCCCAGTGATTAGTAAATGTCTCGTAGGAATTAATCACAGCTTTGTTTAATAATGAACTTTTGTGTATATATATGGGTCAGCAAGGACGTCCTGAGGAAGTCTCCGGTTGCCAAGGAGACGAAACGCGTTGACGCCCACTTTCCGAAGTTCAGCTGTTCGGCACTACTTGCTGACCCATCTTGCTAAACCGTCTCACAGCTAACGATCTCCACAGCTACATCCCATTACGGCTTGGTTACACGCCGGGCGCTCCGGCCAGCGGCTCTCGGCGAGGACGCTGACATCCGTCCAAGTGCTGTGCTGCAGACGTCAGGTCCTCCTCCTACCTGTACCGAGTGAGTGATATTGGCCGCTGCATGAAGGTCTAACACCCGGCTTGAGGAGATTGCCATTACCACAGACGTCCAGCTTTCCGTTCTCCCGTACCGAGTGACTGCTACTGGCCTCTGCAGTGAGGTCTAACACCCGGTTTGAGGAGGTGGGTTCTTTGGAGATCTTCACACAGGTTAATAAGAACTATATTTATCCGGAATGTAGCCGTGAAAAATATACGGCCTGCTTAAAACCAGCTCTAATCAGTTTAAATTAAACTGCATACCCATCGATGTGCACATATATATTAACGGATCCGGTTTATCCATACTCCTAGAAATCTGCACATGGGTAAATATACCTCAATATACACAAAAGTTCATTATTAAACAAAGCTGTGATTAATTCCTACGAGACATTTACTAATCACTGGGACGCCAGTGTTCTTTCATTCATCATCTTTTTAATAATACAACAAAGATATTTTATCTCATTATATGCTATAATAATTGTGATTATAGATTAATTGTTGTTTAATACATGCTGCTTATTCTGCACAAAATGTATACCGTTTTTTATTATTAGATAAAGAATTTATTGTTATATTTTCACAGTTCTACTGAGTCAATTATTCTATATGACAGACTGCACACTATAGTTTATTCTGATACAGTGGTTATATAGCGCAGAGTATACAATTCTTTTTGCATACAGAGAAAATATTGCCTGCTTTTGAATGCAGAACACAAACTCTAAACAGCTGCATTATCATACTGTGATTTAAGGCTGAGCTAGTATATGCCAATAGCCCCCACCCCCAGTCAGGGAGGGGATGGCTTGTATATATTTAATGTGTCAGAATGTTGAGAGGCATTATACACGGTATCCGGACTCTGGGTCGACACCACTTAGGTCAACACCCATTAGGTAGACACCTATTGGTTGACACCAGAAATAGGTCAACATGACCATTAGGTCGACATGCAAAAAAGTCGACATGAGTTTTTCTATTTTTTTCCCTTTTTAAAAAAAACTTTTTTTATACTTTACGGTCCACGTGGACTACGATTGGGAACGGTAACCTGTGCCGAGTGCAGCGGTAGCGGAGCGAGGCACCTTGCTAGCCATGCGAGGGGACACGGTGCAGTAATTGGGGTCCCCGGTCACTTAACGAAGAAAACTACACAAAAAAAGAAGAAAAAAACTCATGTCGACCGTGTTCATGTTGACCTAATGGCCGTGTCGACCTATTTCTAGTGTCGACCTAGCCACTGTCGACCAATAGGTGATGACCTAATGGGTGTCGACCGAGACACTGTCGACCCTGAGTCCCATACTCTGCTACACTGCTGTACTGTTTGGCCAAGGAGGCCCTATATGTTTCCCAATAGGAAAAGAGGAACCTAACTCATTACTCACTTGACAGTGACTCACTACAAGAAAGCATCTGGATGGAAAACAATCACACGAGATGTATGCTGAGCGATCTGTCAGTGACACGTCTCTCCTCCCGCTCTGTACAGCGCAATGTATGCTGAGCGGGTGGGGGGGGGGCTGGCCAGCTGCTCATTTCACCCAGCGGGTGAAATTTAGCACCGAATCAATCTAGTCAGGTTACTTAGATTTTAAGAACGGATCTCTCTGTGTGTACCCTTTAGTATTGGACGTCTTATCGTACAAATTAAACAAGAAAATGTTGCTAATCTGTGTTTCTGTTATCTGAACATGCAGCCATGAGGGTCAGATGCTGGGTTGCAAATATATTTTGGCGCTTTTTGCTTAAAAAAAAAAAAATCATACATGGATAAAATGCATATATTTTCCGAAATGCAAAGTTGTACACTTCTATTCTGCAACAATTCGAACAAACAAAAAAACAAAAACAAAAAAACCCCAACTATTCTTAAAATGTGTATTTTATATTGTTAGGATTGGTACGGTCTGAAGTAAAGCACCCAATGAAGGTTATTTAGTTACCTTCCGTTATGAAAATGCATGTGGAAATAGGCAGGCTTGTTTTATCTGACCTATTTTATCTGATCAGCTTACTGTACATCAGAAATTGTAGTTGAATATGACATGCAGTGAGTGCAGCAGTGTCTTTTAATAGGATTACTTGTAGGAAGCCTGCCGTGTGTAGGAAAAGGTCTTCTATCCTAGCTATTCATCACAATTATGGGGTTCAAAATTCCGCTATGAAAAACTATTTGGGTCGCAGAGTTAATTTTATGTTACAGCTCCCTACATCTGTAGAAGAGGATCGGAGGCAAATGCAACTGCAGTACGTAAATGGTGTACACAAGTGTGGTGCAGCACCAGAAGATACAGCCTATGCAATGTCCTGTGCAATGTTCAACACCTTACCTTACCTTACAAGTAAAGCGTAACTTAATGTGGCTGCATTCTAAGGGATGTAGTCAGGATCCTTGCGGCCAGGATCCAGACAGCGGAATCCTGACTGTCAAAATGCAGATGGATCCCAATGGTGAGTATTCGGGTTAGTTAGCACTAGGGAAAAAAATATTTTTTTTGCAACTTTTTTCCCCTGCACAGTTCAATTGACTCCCGTCTTTCGCACATGAAAATATTTACATTTTCAGGCAAAATCACACAGGATCCATTATAATTTCACATATCTATGTGTTTTTGCGATCATCAAACGGGGAAGATGTCGGGGATTTTTTTTCCACTTGCCTCAGGCAGTTGCAAAAAAAAAAAAACCCCCATGAGTGCCGGCTTTTGGGGCTAATTGGATAGCCCCTCGGAGGATCAATTAGACCCAGTTAATTGCCATGGCTGATTGAACTACTCTCTAATACCGCTTTTATACTAAATAGTGCTGGTCGCAGCTGGGAGCCTGGCACGGGTGATACCCGGCTGCGACCCGCTTCAGCCCCCTTTCCCACAGCAGTCACCAACCCGGCATATTGTCAGGTTGGTGACGTGGCGGGTCGGCGCTTGGAGATCACATGATCTCTAAGCGCCGCCTGTCCATTCACTGTGAACAGGAAGCCGGGTCGATGCGACCTGGCTCCTGTTTACACAGCACAGTTTGCCGGGTTGAACCAGTGTTCAACCCTGCAAACTACCAGAGTAGGATTACCAGGTCACTCGACCTGGATTATTCCAACTCGATCCTTTTAAACCAACCAGCAACACAGGTTATGCATGCTTATGTGCAATAACCCGTGTTATATGCTGGCGCTGCAAAAGGGGTATTCATTTTCATGTTTGAATTGAATAGATTTAGGATTACAACACCGTGTGTGATTTGCTGTTTTATTGACGCTTTATTTTTGCTTTTCAACAACATACATCCAGGCTCTTCCTTGTAGTAGCGCTCGGACTGAATGTCTTTTTTATTTTTTGTTAATGTTTTTTCAGGAATTTACACAGAGGAGTAGGAGCTTTTTGAAACGCAATCTAATAACTTGTTTCAGAGTTCTAAAAGTGGAAACTTCTGGGTTTTATAACACTGATAAGTAGTGAAGAAAAAATTAGATATGTCGTAAGAACAAAACAATCCATTTTACCTTCCTACAGCAGGGGTGGGCAGCAGATAGCCATCTGTCCCTCAGTGACAAGCTGAGATTTCCCCGTGGCCTCAGCTCTGCTTTATGTGATGAGTAAGAGCCGAGGCCATGGATGAAGCTTGACAATGTATAAAACCGAGAATACAGTATGACAGAACGTCTTAATCTCTAACCTGCCGATCTCATTCACACTATGCAGGAAGATTAGAGAACATATTAAATCACATTAGGAACTTCCTACCTCTATGTCTGTCTGTTATTACCCAGTTTTGTTATATCAGTGTTCCTAATTGTTTTGTCTTATTTTATCACTGTTGTTTCCGATTGTAAAGCGCAATGGAAATTGCTGCGCCATATAAGAAGCTCTAAATAAATAATGAATAAGTTAAGAACGATATGCAGACTGCACAATTTAAGTCTCTTTCCTTCTTCTACATGGATTCCCGATAACTTCTTTAACTTCAAAGTAAAGTATCTTAAAAGTGATACAGTTATGTGAGCGGCGGTCAGGAGACCAACAGTCACATAATGGACTGTTTAAATGCAATGTTGGAAGGTCCAAAGGGAATTTTTGTGTAGATGTAAAATCAGACAGCATGTAGGATATTTTCGGTTAAAAAAAAAAAGAACATTTTGGTTTTAAGGGCATAATGTAAAGTACTGTTTGAACATACTTTAACAATTAATTAATGGGCAGTCATTTTGAAGGTTAGACGGTCACAACATCTGGTTCCTGATGTGTATTAGGTTGCCCTTCCCTGCTCTACAAAGACCTCCTATGCAGGCTATAAGGGATATGTTCCATCAATAAGTTGTTGGTTAGTAATACAAGGCATGAAGTAACACTGCTAATATATTATAGTCTGAAGAAGGGCTGTTACAATGTGCCAATATTATATTGCAAATAACAACTCAAAATATTCATAATAAAAGTGATAACATTAGTAGATTGTAATATTGGAAATCATCACAAGCTTTTGAGACTCAAAGAACCATTTATCTGGTACTAAAAACTCTGCCATCTGTCCTATGGCATTGGCAAGCATGGTGAAATCCTCTATTTGTGTTCTCTGTGCAGGTATAAGAATTGGTTCTGCCAATGGCATTCAAAAAAATAGAATTTTAGTACCTACCGGTAAATCCTTTTCTCTTAGTCCGTAGAGGATGCTGGGGACTCCAAAAGGACCATGGGGTATAGACGGATCCGCAGGAGCTTGGGCACACTATAAAGACAAACTGGGTGTGAACTGGCTCCTCCCTCTATGCCCCTCCTCCAGACCTCAGTTAGACTTTGTGCCCAGGAGTGATGGGTCACACACTAGGGGAGCTCTCCTGAGTTTCTCTGAAAGACTTATGTTAGGTTTGTTATTTTCAGGCAGACCTGCTGGCTACAGGCTCCCTGCAGCTTGGGAGTGAGGGGAGAGAAGCAGGACCTACTTCTTCTTAGTTTAAGGGCTCTGCTTCTCGGCTACTGGACACCATTAGCTCCAGAGGGTTCGATCACTTGGTGCGCCTAGCTGCTTGTTCCCGGAGCCACGCCGTCAATCCCCTCACAGAAGCCTGAAGAAAGAAGCCGGGTGAGTATTGGAAGAAAAGAAGACTTCAGTGACGGCAGAAGACTTCAGTAACGGAGGTAACAGCAGCGGTAGCGCTGCGCTCCATGCTCCCACACACCAACGTCTCTGGCAGGGTGCAGGGCGCTGAGGGGGAGCGCCCTGGGGGCATGTTGCTGAGAGTATAAAACGCTGGCGGGGGGACATATTTAGGTGCCCGGGCACAGGGTATGTTCACCCCGCCAGTGTGCCGCAGGGGGGAGCATCAGCGGTAGCGCTGCGCTCCCTGCTCCCACACACACACCATCGGTCTGCAGGGTGAAAGAATTTATAACACGGTGAGTGTCATACCAGCTCACACCACGAACATACCGCAGAACGTGGCATTCAATAGAAAACCAGCCTACAGCATGAAAAATACACAGCCAGATGCTGAGAGAACATGTAACACCACCTGTGTGTCAACACAACCAATAATAAGACACCACATGCCATGGCATGAACAACGTCAGCAACAGTCTGACAGAGAAGAAACACCACTAGAGTGTAACCAAAAGCAAGAACTGCAGACACAGTACGCACTGGGACGGGCGCCCAGCATCCTCTACGGACTAAGAGAAAAGAATTTACCGGTAGGTACTAAAATCCTATTTTCTCATACGTCCTAGAGGATGCTGGGGACTCCAAAAGGACCATGGGGTCTATATCAAAGCTCCAGAACGGGCGGAAGAGTGCGGATGACTCTGCAGCACCGATTGAGCAAACAAAAGGTCCCCCTCAGCCAGGGTATCAAACTTGTAGAGCATAGCAAAAGCGTTTGAACCCGACCAAATATCCACTCGGCAAAGTTGAACCGCCGAGACTCCACGGGCATCCGCCCAAGAAGAGCCCATCTTCCCAGTAGAATGGGCCTCCACCGACCTTGGTGACGGCAATCCAGCCATAGAACGAACATGCCAAATAGCATCACAGATCCAGCGTGTAACAGACTGCATAACACAGTCACTCAAACCATGCTGGGAACATACCAGACAAACAGAACCTCTGGTTCTCCAAACTGAGCCAAACTGGCGACCAAAATATTCAAATCCCTGGCTACATCGAGAGAAATTGAATAACCTAATGCCTAAGTAACCACCGGCATTAAAATAGACCGATTTCTGCGAAACCCAGAAACCACTCTTGGCAGAACTACTAACCGAGTTCTCAAGTCCTCTCTGTCCACATGAAAGATCAAACAAGGCTCTTGTGAGACAAAACCACCACTTCCAACACCCGCCTTGCGGATGTCAAAGCCAAGAGCACAACCCCTTTCCAAAAGAGAAATTTTTGTAAAGAAATTATTAGGCTACACTGCACAGAAATGGAGCACAACTTTAAGCTCGCATCCACACCGGTTTGTAAAGTATGGATAAGAACGACCTAGCTGAAAGTCTTCCATAGGCCTTCCTGGATACACCCCAAAAACCATAGTTACGCCAACTACGGTTACTTCTTCTCAGTCTGAAGAATTGAGGAAATGACTACTCTGGGAACACCCTTTCAGCTTAGGATATGGCATTCAACCCCCACGACGTCAGACGCAGCAAGTCTTGAAACACGCCCTGAACTTGTCGTAACAGATCCTCACGTAGAGGAAAAGGGCAGGAATCTGCTGTGAGTAAATCATGAAAAACTGGATAGCAAACCCTCCTTGGCTAGACCGGATCCAAGAGGATCGCCTGAACCTTTTTTCATCTCCCGTTTATCACCTTCAGAAAAAGTGAAAGCGGAGAGACCACATAGACCGACTAAAAACACCCACGGTGACACGAGGATGTCCACTGCTATAGCTTGAGCGACCCTTGACCTGGAACAATATCCCTGAGGCCTCTCGTTGAGGCGAGACGTCAACAAATCCAATTGTGACATTCCTCAAAGACTTGTAACGTTTGTGAAAACTACTCGATGATGACAGAATTTCTCCCAGGATGGAGATCGCGTCAGTAGATGAAATCTAGTTATCAGTCGTTCCCCTCCGGCACGAAGACTGCTAATATAGCATTTACCAGACTTTCCACCTACTGGCAAAACTGTGCATCTTCTGCCATTGCCGCTCTTCTCCTTGCTCCGCCATAGCGGCTTACTTACGCCACTGCTGACAAGTCGTCTAGCAGTACTAACACGGGCAGAACATGAATACAGTTGTCGAAACTAACTCTTAATTCAAAAAAGCTTATAGCAGACAAGCTTTTCAACTTGACCTTATCCCCTGGAAACACGTCCCTTGCAAGTACTGCTCCCCCGTCTCGGAGATCTGTATGCACGGACACCAGGATCTACACCCGGAACCCGAACCTTCATCCCTCTAGAGGGAGAGAACCGAGCCGACACCACAGGAACGATGTCCTGGCCGTTATGATTATATTCAGGTGCATGTGCAGGTGAGACCCGGACAACATTTCCAACTGGTCTCTTGAAAGCCACTCTAGCATTAGACCCGCTATCCAAAAAAGGCCTCTCAGGCCGCACCCAACCGGTTTAGTAACGGAACACATTGATGAAGCATCACAGTAAAGCCGATCCAACTTTGGATCATCAGACCTCTTTTCATATGGAAAAATACCGAACCTTAAGCGGTCATTAGCTACTCTGAAACCCACCTCCGACATCTGTGTCGTTGGAAACCACAGCCAATCCCCGTGTCGAAGAACAGTCAGAGAGAAACAACGATGTGCCCCTTTATACAGAGACAACCGGACAATGTCCTGAACCTGACGCACCTCTGTATGGCGTCGCGTACTATCTTCCCTTCCATAGTGGAACAGCAAGAACTATTAGAAAAACAGTAAGGGGAAACCACCGTAACTCAGAATGTTCCCCTTTGGATTCTATAAATAACCCACAGGTCCTAGTCTATTCCTGGACCAACTGAAAATTAGTAGACGAGTGCCCACCGGAGTGAGGACCAGCCCGATAGACTCAGTGACAAGTGGTGGATGTGGAGGAAACAGAAAACGACATCCACTACTGCAAACCCAACAAGGCTGCAGAACTCTTATCTTTTCACCTTCCACTGTCTGCACAGAAAAGGAAAAAAAAAAATAAGAATTTACTTACCGATAATTCTATTTCTCATAGTCCGTAGTGGATGCTGGGACTTCCGTAAGGACCATGGGGAATAGCGGCTCCGCAGGAGACTGGGCACAAAAAGTAAAAGCTTTAGACTAGCTGGTGTGCACTGGCTCCTCCCCCTATGACCCTCCTCCAAGTCTCAGTTAGGATACTGTGCCCGGACGAGCGTACATAATAAGGAAGGATTTTGAATCCCGGGTAAGACTCATACCAGCCACACCAATCACACTGTACAACCTGAGATCTGAAACCAGTTAACAGTATGATAAACGTAGGAGCCTCTGAAAAGATGGCTCACAACAATAAACAACCCGATTTTTTGTAACAATAACTATATACAAGTATTGCAGACAATCCGCACTTGGGATGGGCGCCCAGCATCCACTACGGACTATGAGAAATAGAATTATCGGTAAGTAAATTCTTATTTTCTCTGACGTCCTAGTGGATGCTGGGACTTCCGTAAGGACCATGGGGATTATACAAAAGCTCCCAAACGGGCGGGAGAGTGCGGATGACTCTGCAGCACCGAATGAGAGAACTCCAGGTCCTCCTCAGCCAGGGTATCGAATTTGTAAAATTTTGCAAACGTGTTTGCCCCTGACCAAGTAGCTGCTCGGCAAAGTTGTAAAGCCGAGACCCCTCGGGCAGCCGCCCAAGATGAGCCCACTTTTCTTGTGGAATGGGCTTTAACAGATTTTGGCTGTGGCAGGCCTGCCACAGAATGTGCAAGCTGAATTGTACTACAAATCCAACGAGCAATCGTCTGCTTAGAAGCAGGAGCACCCAGCTTGTTGGGTGCATACAGGATAAACAGCGAGTCAGATTTTCTGACTCCAGCTGTCCTGGAAACATATATTTTCAGGGCCCTGACTACGTCCAACAACTTGGAGTCCTCCAAGTCCCTAGTAGCCGCAGGCACCACAATAGGTTGGTTCATGTGAAACGCTGAAACCACCTTAGGGAGAAATTGAGGACGAGTCCTCAATTCTGCCCTGTCTGAATGAAAAATTAGGTAAGGGCTTTTATATGACAAAGCCGCCATTTCTGAGACACGCCTGGCTGACGCCAGAGCTAACAGCATGACCACCTTCCATGTGAGATATTTTAATTCCACAGTGGTGAGTGGTTCAAACCAATGTGATTTTAGGAACCCTAAAACTACATTGAGATCCCAAGGTGTCACTGGTGGCACAAAAGGAGGTTGTATATGCAGTACCCCCTTGACAAACGTCTGAACTTCAGGCAATGAAGCCAGTTCTTTCTGGAAGAAGATCGACAGGGCCGAAATTTGAACCTTAATGGATCCTAATTTTAGGCCCATAGACAGTCCTGCTTGCAGGAAATGCAGGAAACGACCCAGTTGAAATTCCTCTGTGGGGGCCTTCTTAGCCTCACACCAGGAAACATATTTTCGCCAAATGCGGTGATAATGTTTCGCAGTTACATCCTTCCTGGCTTTGATCAGGGTAGGGATGACTTCATCTGGAATGCCTTTTTCCATCAGGATCCGGCGTTCAACCGCCATGCCGTCAAACGCAGCCGCGGTAAGTCTTGGAACAGACAAGGTCCCTGCTGGAGCAGGTCCTTTCTTAGAGGTAGAGGCCACGGGTCCTCCGTGAGCATCTCTTGCAGTTCCGGGTACCAAGTTCTTCTTGGCCAATCCGGAGCCACGAGTATAGTCTTCACTCCTCTCCTTCTTATGATTCTCAGTACTTTTGGAATGAGAGGCAGAGGAGGGAACACATACACCGACTGGTACACCCACGGTGTTACCAGAGCATCCACCGCTATTGCCTGAGGGTCCCTTGACCTGGCGCAATATCTGTCCAGTTTTTTGTTGAGACGGGACGCCATCATGTCCACCTTTGGTTTTTCCCAACGGTTTACAATCACTTGAAAGACTTCTGGGTGAAGTCCCCACTCCCCCGGGTGGAGGTCGTGTCTGCTGAGGAAGTCTGCTTCCCAGTTGTCCACTCCCGGAATGAACACTGCTGACAGTGCCACCACATGATTTTCCGCCCAGCGAAGAATCCTTGCAGCTTCTGCCATTGCCCTCCTGCTTCTTGTGCCGCCCTGTCTGTTGACGTGGGCGACTGCCGTGATGTTGTCCGATTGAATCAATACCGACTGATCCTGAAGCAGAGGCCTTGCTTGACTTAGGGCATTGTAAATGGCCCTTAGTTCCAGGATATTTATGTGAAGAGACGTTTCCATGCTTGACCACAAGCCCTGGAAATTTCTTCCCTGTGTGACTGCTCCCCAGCCTCTCAGGCTGGCATCGGTGGTCACCAGCATCCAATCCTGAATGCCGAATCTGCGGCCCTCTAGAAGATGAGCACTCTGTAACCACCACAGGAGAGACACCCTTGTCCTTGGAGATAGGGTTATCCGCTGATGCATCTGAAGATGCGATCCGGACCATTTGTCCAGCAGATCCCACTGAAAAGTTCTTGCATGGAATCTTCCGAATGGAATCGCTTCGTAAGAAGCCACCATTTTTCCCAGGACTCTCGTGCATTGATGCACTGACACTTGGCCTGGTTTTAGGAGTTTCCTGACTAGCTCGGATAACTCCCTGGCCTTCTCCTCCGGGAGAAACACCTTTTTCTGGACTGTGTCCAGAATCATCCACAGGAACAGTAGACGTGTTGTTGGAATCAGCTGTGATTTTGGGATATTTAGGATCCACCCGTGCTGACGTAGCACTACTTGAGATAGTGCTACTCCGACCTCTAACTGTTCCCTGGACCTTGCCCTTATCAGGAGATCGTCCAAGTAAGGGATAATTAAGACGCCTTTTCTTCGAAGAAGAATCATCATTTCGGCCATTACCTTGGTAAAGACCCGTGGTGCCGTGGACAATCCAAACGGCAGCGTCTGAAACTGATAATGACAGTTTTGTACCACAAACCTGAGGTACCCTTGGTGAGAAGGGTAGATTGGGACATGGAGATAAGCATCTTTGATGTCCAGAGACACCATATAGTCCCCTTCTTCCAGGTTCGCTATCACTGCTCTGAGTGACTCCATCTTGAATTTGAACCTTTTTATGTAAGTGTTAAAGGATTTTAGATTTAAAATTGGTCTCACCGAGCCGTCCGGCTTCGGTACCACAAACAGCGTGGAATAATACCCCTTTCCCTGTTGTAGGAGGGGTACCTTGATTATCACCTGCTGGGAATACAGCTTGTGAATAGCTTCCACTACCGCCTCCCTGTCGGAGGGAGACGTTGGTAGAGCAGACTTCAGGAACCGGCGAGGGGGAGAAGTCTCAAATTCCAATTTGTACCCCTGTGATACTACCTGCAGGATCCAGGGGTCCACTTGCGAGTGAGCCCACTGCGCGCTGAAATTCTTGAGACGGCCCCCCACCGTGCCTGAGTCCGCTTGTAAGGCCCCAGCGTCATGCTGAAGACTTGGCAGAAGCGGGGGAGGGCTTCTGCTCCTGGGAAGAGGCTGCCTGGTGCAGTCTTTTTCCCCTTCCTCTGCACCGGGGCAGAAATGAGTGGCCTTTTGCCCGCTTGCCCTTATGGAAACGAAAGGACTGAGTTTGAAAAGACGGTGTCTTTTTCTGCTGAGAGGTGACCTGGGGTAAAAAGGTGGATTTTCCAGCCGTTGCTGTGGCCACCAGGTCCGATAGACCGACCCCAAATAACTCCTCCCCTTTATACGGCAATACTTCCATATGTCGTTTGGAATCCGCATCACCTGACCACTGTCGCGTCCATAACGCTCTTCTGGCAGAAATGGACATCGCACTCACTCTAGATGCCAGGGTGCAAATATCCCTCTGTGCATCTCGCATATATAGTAATGCATCCTTTAAATGCTCTATAGTTAATAATATACTGTCCCTATCCAGGGTATCAATATTTTCAGTCAGGGAATCCGACCAAGCCACTCCAGCACTGCACATCCAGGCTGAGGCGATTGCTGGTCGCAGTATAACACCAGTATGTGTGTATATACCTTTTAGGATATTTTCCAGCCTTCTATCAGCTGGTTCCTTAAGGGCGGCCGTATCGGGAGACGGTAACGCCACTTGTTTTGATAAGCGTGTGAGCGCCTTATCTACCCTAGGGGGTGTTTCCCAACGTGCCCTAACCTCTGGCGGGAAAGGGTATAGTGCCAATAATTTATTAGAAATCAGCAGTTTTTTTATCGGGGGAAAACCACGCTTTATCACACACCTCATTTAATTCATCTGATTCAGGAAAAACTACTGGTAGTTTTTTCACACCCCACATAATACCCTTTTTTGTGGTACTTGTAGTGTCAGAAATATTCAATGCCTCCTTCATTGCCGTGATCATGTAACGTGTGGCCCTACTGGACATTACGTTTGTCTCCTCACCGTCGACACTGGATTCAGTATCCGTGTCTGGGTCTGTGTCGACCATCTGAGGTAACGGGCGTTTTAGCGCCCCCGACGGTGTCTGAGACGCCTGAACAGGCACTAATTGATTTGCCGGCTGTCTCATGTCGTCAACAGTTTTTTGCAAAGTGCTGACACTGTCACGTAATTCTTTAAACACGACCATCCAGTCAGGTGTCGACTCCCTAGGGGGTGACATCACTAACACAGGCAATTGCTCTGCCTCCACATCATTTTCCTCCTCATACATGTCGACACAATCGTACCGACACCCAGCACACACACAGGGAATGCTCTGAAAGAGGACAGGACCCCACGAGCCCTTTGGGGAGACAGAGGGAGAGTTTGCCAGCACACACCAGAGCGCTATATATATACAGGGATAACCTTATGTAAGTGTTACTCCCTTTATAGCTGCTGTTTTATATTAGCTGCCAATAGTGCCCCCCCTCTCTTGTTTTACCCTGATTCTGTAGCAGGACTGCAGGGGAGAGTCTGGGAGCCTTCCTTCCAGCGGAACTGTGAGGGAAAATGGCGCTTGTGTGCTGAGGAGATAGGCTCCGCCCCCTTCACGGCGGCCTTTTCTCCCGCTTTTTTAGGAAAACTGGCAGGGGTGAAATGCATCCATATAGCCCAGGAGCTATATGTGATGTATTTCTTTAGCCATATAAGGTTTAAACATGTTTTATTGCGTCTCAGGGCGCTCCCCCCCAGCGTCCTGCACCCTCAGTGACCGGAGTGTGAAGTGTGCTGAGAGCAATGGCGCACAGCTGCAGTGCTGTGCGCTACCTTATCTGAAGACAGGAACGTCTTCTGCCGCCGATTTCTCCGGACCTCTTCGCTCTTCTGGCTCTGTAAGGGGGCCGGCGGCGCGGCTCCGGGACCCATCCAGGCTGAACCTGTGATCGTCCCTCTGGAGCTAATGTCCAGTAGCCAAGAAGCCCAATCCACTCTGAACGCAGGTGAGTTCGCTTCTTCTCCCCTTAGTCCCACGATGCAGTGAGCCTGTTGCCAGCAGGACTCACTGAAAATAAAAAACCTATTTAAACTTTTACTTCTAAGCAGCTCAGGAGAGCCACCTAGCATGCACCCTTCTCGTTCGGGCACAAAAATCTAACTGGGGCTTGGAGGAGGGTCATAGGGGGAGGAGCCAGTGCACACCAGCTAGTCTAAAGCTTTTACTTTTTGTGCCCAGTCTCCTGCGGAGCCGCTATTCCCCATGGTCCTTACGGAAGTCCCAGCATCCACTAGGACGTCAGAGAAAAGAACGGTATCGAACCGGTTAAAACGACAGCATCCCACAAAAGAATGCGTCACCAACCATTGTGAAGGAGGCTAACTCACGAAGTTAGACTTACCAGTGGTATCCGCCGAGATTGCCCGGAGACATCCTCAGCATTTTTCCGGTCACACCTGTTGCTGTCACGTGGCAGCGTGCTGTAATGTTATAAGATAGAATCAACATAGGCAAGCCTACCCACTCTGGGTAGGATAATTCTTTTGGATGCCTACCCGAATACAACATTCCCTCAAGTGCATACAATGCAAATAAGGTCCACGTATAGAAATAAAATTTTACTTAGCTGCCTGTGTATAATCCTTTGCGACTGGGCTCTGCGTCGACCAGGAGTTGACTGTCCTAATTTTCTCTCCGCGTTGTGAAGAGAATAATATTCGGACTCCTTGAGAGGATCGAAAACCAACTCGTCACTGCCAATCTAGAGCTTAATCAACAGAGCGACCAGCACATGAGAAGAATACCATTATTTCAGCATTCATGGATATACATCATGTAATACACAATAAAACACATATATCCTAACCATGCATATATAAACCTATATCTACATATATACACATATAGATATAACCTATACGCAAGTGGATTGTCCAGACCTGTCAGGTCCCTAGTGACAGTAATGTGTTGTGAATGTGTATGACCATGTACTGACATGCCCCAGATGTGGATCTACCAGGAATGTTATGGTCGACAGAAACTTAGTAAATGTCGACAGCAAGGAATAGTAAGCGGCCAAAAAATAATAATCTTGGAACCCCGAGGGGTCTGAGAGAAGGATACAAATACAATTTAGATAACACTCCCCCCACATATACCTATAAATATATATATATATATATATATATATATATATATATATATACACATACATACATACATACATACATATACAGGTACAAGGCAATAACAGCCTGATAATTTTTTTGCCCAGGAAATACCATTGATGCCGACAGGGCATCCACAAACAACTGTATCTCCCCTATCGTGTATACTGTTTCAAGCATACAAACACCCATTTGCTAATACTTAATTTTCTGAATCAAGTACCGCCATACGCCGGCGAAGCCGACAGCTATCCCCACAGCAGCTTGTGTCAAAGCCCTCACACCTGTCGACATATGTCGACGAACCAATAGTGGGTACAAACAGGGAAACAGTGAAGTTATGTAATACAAGAGTGATTATGCGTCCATTATCAAAACATAATGCTAAATGGCACCCATATAGCATTAAAAACCCTGTGCCCCTCCTCCATCTTACTATCCAGTAAGTCCTGGCGAGGATCTGGGGAAAATGGCGCTGACTTCTCTGTGAGGGCTTAAGCTCCGCCCCTTCCCGGCGCGCTTAAGCCCGCTTAAAGTATAAAAACATAAAAACCCAAATTGAGCTGGGGGACCCATATACCGGGATTAACCCCCTGTATATACCCCCTATGTGCCAAACGCAGCCCAGGGCGCCCCCCCTGCGCCCCGCACCCACGGAAGCCGTTGGTGTGTGGGAGCGATGGAGCGCAGCGCGCACGCTGCGGTACCCTGGCAGGGTGAAGACACCCGGAGTCCGGGTATGTTCCCCCGCCCGGGGGTCATACAATAAATGCTGCCCAGGGCGCTCCCCCCGAGCGCCCTGCACGCCGATGGAGTGCGGGAGCAGGGAGCGCAGCACTACCGCTGCTGCTCCCTCCCGTGGCACAGTGGCGGGGTAAACATACCCGGTGTTCGGGCACCGAAGTATGTTCCCCCGCCAGATCTACACATTAAATATATACATATATGCTGCCCAGGGCGCTCCCCCCCCAGCGCCCTGCAGGCCGATGGTGTGCGGGAGCAGGGAGCGCAGCACTACCGCTGCTGCTCCCTCTCGTGGCACACTGGCGGGGTGAACATACCCGGTGTTCGGGCACCGAAGTATGTCCCCCCGCCAGAAATCTAAATATTATATATATATATATATATATATATATATGCTGCCCAGGGCGCTCCCCCCCAGCGCCCTGCACCCTGCAGACCGATGGTGTGTGTGTGGGAGCAGGGAGCGCAGCGCTACCGCTGATGCTCCCCCCTGCGGCACACTGGCGGGGTGAACATACCCTGTGCCCGGGCACCTAAATATGTCCCCCCGCCAGCGTTTTATACTCCCAGCAACATGCCCCCAGGGCGCTCCCCCGCAGCGCCCTGCACCCTGCCAGAGACGTTGGTGTGTGGGAGCATGGAGCGCAGCGCTACCGCTGCTGTTACCTCCGTTACTGAAGTCTTCTGCCGTTACTGAAGTCTTCTTTTCTTCCAATACTCACAGGGCTTCTTTCTTCAGGCTTCTGTGAGGGGATTGACGGTGCGGCTCCGGGAACAAGCAGCTAGGCGCACCAAGTGATCGAACCCTCTAGAGCTAATGGTGTCCAGTAGCCGAGAAGCAGAGCCCTTAAAATAAGATTTTACTCACCGGTAAATCTATTTCTCGTAGTCCGTAGTGGATGCTGGGAACTCCGTAAGGAGCATGGGGAATAGCGGCTCCGCAGGAGACTGGGCACAACTAAAGAAAGCTTTAGGACTACCTGGTGTGCACTGGCTCCTCCCTCTATGACCCTCCTCCAGACCTCAGTTAGGATACTGTGCCCGGAAGAGCTGACACAATAAGGAAAGGATTTTGAATCCCGGGTAAGACTCATACCAGCCACACCAATCACACCGTATAACTCGTGATACTATACCCAGTTAACAGTATGAAATATAACTGAGCCTCTCAACAGATGGCTCAACAATAACCCTTTAGTTAAACAATAACTATATACAAGTATTGCAGACAATCCGCACTTGGGACGGGCGCCCAGCATCCACTACGGACTACGAGAAATAGATTTACCGGTGAGTAAAATCTTATTTTCTCTGACGTCCTAGTGGATGCTGGGAACTCCGTAAGGACCATGGGGATTATACCAAAGCTCCCAAATGGGCGGGAGAGTGCGGATGACTCTGCAGCACCGAATGAGCGAACTCTAGGTCCTCCTCAGCCAGAGTATCAAACTTGTAGAATTTAGCAAATGTGTTTGACCCCGACCAAGTAGCTGCTCGGCAAAGTTGTAAAGCCGAGACCCCTCGGGCAGCCGCCCAAGAAGAGCCCACCTTCCTCGTGGAATGGGCTTTTACAGATTTAGGATGCGGCAGTCCAGCCGCAGAATGTGCAAGTTGAATCGTGCTACAGATCCAGCGAGCAATAGTCTGCTTTGAAGCAGGCACACCCAACATGTTGGGCGCATGCAGGATAAATAGCGAGTCAGTCTTTCTGACTCCAGCTGTCCTGGAAACATAGATTTGTAGGGCCCGGACTACGTCCAGCAACTTGGAGTCCTCCAAGTCACGAGTAGCCACAGGCACCACAATAGGCTGGTTCAAATGAAACGCTGAAACCACCTTTGGGAGAAATTGGGGACGAGTCCTCAATTCCGCCCTATCCATATGGAAAATCAGATAAGGGCTTTTACAAGACAAAGCCGCCAATTCTGACACACGCCTGGCCGAAGCCAAGGCCAACAGCATGACCACTTTCCACGTGAGATATTTTAGTTCCACGGTTTTAAGTGGTTCAAACCAATGCGACTTTAGGAAATCCAACACCACGTTGAGATCCCAAGGTGCCACTGGGGGCACAAAAGGGGGCTGAATATGCAGCACTCCCTTAACAAATGTCTGAACTTCAGGTAGTGAAGCCAGTTCTTTTTGGAAGAAAATCGATAGAGCCGAAATCTGGACCTTAATGGAACCCAATTTTAGGCCCATAGTCACCCCTGACTGTAGGAAGTGCAGAAATCGACCTAGCTGAAATTCCTCCGTTGGGGCCTTCCTGGCCTCACACCACGCAACATATTTCCGCCATATGCGGTGATAATGGTTTGCGGTCACTTCTTTCCTAGCTTTAATAAGCGTAGGGATAACTTCCTCCGGAATGCCCTTTTCCTTCAGGATCCGGCGTTCAACCGCCATGCCGTCAAACGCAGCCGCGGTAAGTCTTGGAACAGACAGGGCCCCTGCTGCAGCAGGTCCTGTCTGAGGGGCAGAGGCCATGGGTCCTCTGAGATCATTTCTTGAAGTTCTGGGTACCAAGCTCTTCTTGGCCAATCCGGAACAATGTGTATAGTTCTTACTCCTCTCCTTCTTATTAGTCTCAGTACCTTGGGTATGAGAGGCAGAGGAGGGAACACATACACCGACCGGTACACCCACGGTGTTACCAGAGCGTCCACAGCTATCGCCTGAGGGTCCCTTGACCTGGCGCAATATCTTTTTAGCTTTTTGTTGAGGTGGGACGCCATCATGTCCACCTGTGGCCTTTCCCACCGGTGTACAATCATTTGGAAGACTTCTGGATGAAGTCCCCACTCTCCCGGGTGGAGGTCGTGTCTGCTGAAAAAGTCTGCTTCCCAGTTGTCCACTCCGGGAATGAACACTGCTGACAGTGCTAACACATGATTTTCCGCCCATCGGAGAATCCTTGTGGCTTCTGCCATTGCCATCCTGCTTCTTGTGCCGCCCTGTCGGTTTACATGGGCGACCACCGTGATGTTGTCTGACTGGATCAGCACCGGCTGGTGTTGAAGCAGGGGTCTTGCCTGACTTAGGGCATTGTAAATGGCCCTTAGTTCCAGAATATTTATGTGTAGGGAAGTCTCCTGACTTGTCCATAGTCCCTGGAAGTTTCTTCCCTGTGTGACTGCCCCCCAACCTCGAAGGCTGGCATCCGTGGTCACCAGGACCCAGTCCTGTATGCCGAATCTGCGGCCCTCTAGAAGATGAGCACTCTGCAGCCACCACAACAGCGACACCCTGGTCCTTGGAGACAGGGTTATCAGCCGATGCATCTGAAGATGCGATCCGGACCACTTGTCCAACAGATCCCACTGAAAGATCCTTGCATGGAACCTTCCGAATGGAATTGCTTCGTAAGAAGCCACCATCTTTCCCAGGACTCGCGTGCAGTGGTGCACCGACACCTGTTTTGGTTTTAGGAGGTCTCTGACTAGAGATGACAACTCCTTGGCCTTCTCCTCCGGGAGAAATACTTTTTTCTGTTCTGTGTCCAGAACCATCCCCAGGAACAGTAGACGCATTGTAGGAACCAGCTGCGACTTTGGAATAATCAGGATCCAGCCGTGCTGTTGTAGCACTTCCCGAGCTAGTGCTACACCGATCAACAACTGTTCCCTGGACCTCGCCTTTATAAGGAGATCGTCCAAGTACGGGATAATTAAAACTCCCTTTCTCCGAAGGAGTATCATCATTTCGGCCATTACCTTGGTAAATACCCTCGGTGCCGTGGACAGACCAAACGGCAACGTCTGGAATTGGTAATGACAGTCCTGTACCACAATGAGGTACTCCTGGTGAGGAGGGTAAATGGTGACATGCAGGTAAGCATCCTTGATGTCCAGTGATACCATGGAATCCCCCTCGTCCAGGCTTGCAATCACCGCCCTGAGCAATTCCATCTTGAACTTGAACCTTCTTATATAAGTGTTCAAGGATTTTAAATTTAAAATGGGTCTCACCGAACCGTCCGGTTTCGGTACCACAAATATTGAAGGAGGGGTACCACAATATCCTTGTTGAAGGAGGGGTACCTTGATTATCACCTGCTGAGAATACAGCTTGTGAATCGCCTCCAGCACTGCCTCCCTGTCCGGGGGAGCTGTCGGCAAGGCAGATTTGAGGAAACAACGAGGGGGAGACGTCTCGAATTCCAGCTTGTACCCCTGAGATACTACTTGTAGAATCCAGGGATCCACCCGTGAGCGAGCCCACTGGTCGCTGAAGTTCTTGAGACGGGCCCCCACCGTACCTGGCTCCGCCTGTGGAGCCCCAGCGTCATGCGGTGGACTTAGAGGAAGCGGGGGAGGACTTTTGTTCCTGGGAACTGGCTGTATGTTGCAGCTCTTTCCCTCTACCTCTGCCTCTGGGCAGAAAGGACGCGCCTCTAACCCGCTTGCCTTTCTGGGGCCGAAAGGACTGTACCTGATAATACGGTGCTTTCTTTGGCTGTGAGGGAACATGGGGTAAAAATGCTGACTTCCCAGCTCTCGCTGTGGAAACGAGGTCCGAGAGACCATCCCCAAACAACTCCTCACCCTTGTAAGGCAATACTTCCATGTGCCTTTTAGAATCTGCATCTCCTGTCCACTGCCGAGTCCACAATCCTCTCCTGGCAGAAATGGACATTGCGTTTATTTTAGATGCCAGCAGGCAAATATCCCTCTGTGCATCTCTCATGTACAAGACAGCGTCTTTAATATGCTCTACGGTTAGCAATATAGTGTCCCTGTCTAGGGTATCAATGTTTTCCAACAGGGAATCTGACCACGCAGCTGCAGCACTGCACATCCATGAGGAAGCAATAGCCGGTCTCAGTATAATACCCGAGTGTGTATATACAGACTTCAGGATAGCCTCCTGCTTTCTATCTGCAGGCTCCTTTAGGGCGGCGTGTCCAAAGACGGTAGTGCCACCTTTTTTGACAGACGTGTGAGCGCTTTATCCCCCATCAGATGGGGGAAAAACCACTGGTAGTTTTTTCTCCCCAAACATAATACCCTTTTTTGTGGTACCTGGGGTAATATCAGAAATATGCAACACATTTTTCATTGCCGTAATCATGTAACGGGTGGCTCTATTGGAATGTACACTAGTCTCATCATTGTCGACACTGGAGTCAGTATCCGTGTCGACATCTGTGTCTGCCATCTGAGGTAGCAGGCGTTTTAGAGCCCCTGATGGCTTTAGAGACGTCTGGGCAGGCACAGGCTGAGAAGCCGGCTGTCCCACATCTGCTATGTCGTCAAACCTTTTATGTAAGGAGTCGACACTGTCGCGTAATTCCTTCCACATAACCATCCACTCAGGTGTCGACCCCGCAGGGGGTGACATCACATTTATCAGCACCTGCTCCGCCTCCACATAAGCCTCCTCATCAAACATGTCGACACAGCCGTACCGACACACCGCACACACACAGGGAATGCTCTGAATGAGGACAGGACCCCACAAAGCCCTTTGGGGAGACAGAGAGAGAGTATGCCAGCACACACCAACAGCGCTATATAACACAGGGATTAACACTATAACTGAGTGATTTTTCCCAATAGCTGCTTGTATACACAATATTGCGCCTAAATTTAGTGCCCCCCCTCTCTTTTTTACCCTATGTAGTCTGGAAACTGCAGGGGAGAGCCTGGGAGCGATCCTTCCAGCGGAGCTGTGAGGGAAAATGGCGCCAGTGTGCTGAGGGAGATAGCCCCGCCCATTTTTCGGTGGACTTCTCCCGCTTTTTTCTATGTATATCTGGCAGGGGTATTTTACACATATATAGTCTCTATGACTATATTATGTGTTATTTGCCAGCCAAGGTACTCAATATTGCAGCCCAGGGCGCCGCCCCCCCAGCGCCCTGCACCCATCAGTGACCGGAGTGTGAGGTGTGCATGGGATGCAATGGCGCACAGCTGCAGTGCTGTGCGCTACCTTGATGAAGACCGAAGTCTTCTGGCGCCGATTTCCAGGACCCTCTTCTTGCTTCTGGCTCTGTAAGGGGGACGGCGGCGCGGCTCCGGGACCGGACGACCGAGGCTGGGCCTGTGTTCGATCCCTCTGGAGCTAATGGTGTCCAGTAGCCTAGAAGCCCAAGCTAGCTGCAAGCAGGTAGGTTCGCTTCTCTCCCCTTAGTCCCTCATAGCAGTGAGTCTGTTGCCAGCAGATCTCACTGAAAATAAAAAACCTAAAATAAACTTTCTTTTTCTAAGAACTCAGGAGAGCCCCTAGTGTGCATCCAGCTCAGCCGGGCACAAAATTCTAACTGAGGTCTGGAGGAGGGTCATAGAGGGAGGAGCCAGTGCACACCAGGTAGTCCTAAAGCTTTCTTTAGTTGTGCCCAGTCTCCTGCGGAGCCGCTATTCCCCATGGTCCTTACGGAGTTCCCAGCATCCACTAGGACGTCAGAGAAACTAAGAAGAAGTAGGTCCTGCTTCTCTCCCCTCACTCCCACGCTGCAGGGAGCCTGTAGCCAGCAGGTCTGCCTGAAAATAACAAACCTAACATAAGTCTTTCAGAGAAACTCAGGAGAGCTCCCCTAGTGTGTGACCCATCACTCCTGGGCACAAAGTCTAACTGAGGTCTGGAGGAGGGGCATAGAGGGAGGAGCCAGTTAACACCCAGTTTAAGTCTTTATAGTGTGCCCAAGCTCCTGCGGATCCGTCTATACCCCATGGTCCTTTTGGAGTCACCAGCATCCTCTAGGACGTATGAGAAATAAAGGATGAACTCAGAACATCGGATTTATATGCATTATTAACTAAAGTGAGCTACAGCAAGTTTACGGTTATCAAAAATAATTTCACTAATGATAATAAATAAAACCTGATTCCTCAATCTAAAAATACAGGACATATACTTGTCTTTCACTATCTAGTGACATAAGCCTTGAATAGTGCTGTGCATGCCTTTATTACACAGTACTCTTTCAGATTAATCATATTTTAAGCGTGAATGTATCCCTGCCACTGACAACGCACATAATTAAATGTATGACACAGCAGCTGTGACATGGTGCATAGTAAAGTACTTTGTGATGAATGCTGTTCAGGGTTTTCAGAGAGAGAAAATCCTCTTAAACTAAACAGCAACAGAGGTTCAGGACCTGGCCACAGGCTCCAACTGCGTAAAAGCCCCACGGAGGACTTCGGCACTGTGAGGCAGAGCTCAGTGTGTAATGCTGTGTATGTTGTATGTCATTTGTTTTCATTTATATGTGCACTCTGTTCCATTTCTGGCAGGTAAACAAAGGAAAGATGTAGAGATTGCCATTGATCCTTGGAGAGATTTTAATGCAGTGCACCTTCATTCCCCTGATGAATAAAAATTGAATGAATAAAACACTGATATAAAAACAGCTTATCTGCAAAGTCCCCAGTCTCACAAACGTTCCAGTCCAGCCATGACAACATGCACAAGAGCTACAGAACTGCACACACACAGTTCAGTTGTAGATGTGTGGTCGGAGAGCAGGAAACCATTAATGTACAATAAAAACAAGAATGTAATAAAATGGCACAGGAATATAATAAAATTACAGATTATGTAGGCTTGTAATCTGCCATATCTAATGCGGTTTTTATTGGCTGGGAAATAGTCAAATCTGACTTCTGTTTCAAAATGATTGGAGCTTTGCAAGTACATTGCTTATTTTAACAATTTTACACATTTAACCTCTTCTACATACACTGTATAACTTCACAAAACCTCATGTAAAGGGTAGGACATTATTTGGATTGTGTTAGGAATTTATAATTGAAATACTTATTACCAATGCATCAAGGTTGGAAAAAAAACAAAAAACTTTTTTTGTAAAAAACAAACATTATTTTTTTTACACCATGGGGTATATTTACTAAGGTCCCGATTTTGACCGAGATGCCGTTTGTTCTTTAAAGTGTCATCTCGGTAAATTACTAAGCAAAAATCACGGCAGTGATGAGGGCATTCGTAATATTTTGGAAGTCCTAGGAAAAAATCACGAATCAATACACCATCGGTCAAATACGCCTGCAATTTGGTAGAAATCGGGAATTTACTAAAAAGTGCAAAACACAAACACTGCCGACAATAGCCAAACACTGCCGTGATGAAATACAAATCGTGAAAAAGTGCTAAAAAAAACAGACCTGCTTTTTTATCCCGTGTTTGTATAGGCATGCACGGATCCATGAGATCCGTGCATGTTTTTCAGTGGGAAGGGGTGGGAAATGTTTGAAAGTTTTAAAAAAAATTGCGTGGGGTCCCCCCTCCTAAGGCAAACCAGCCTCGGGCTCTTTGAGCCGATCCTGGTTGCAGAAATATGGGGAAAAAATGGACAGGGGTTCCCCCATATTTAAACAACCAGCATCGGGCTCTGCGCCTGGTCCTGGTTCCAAAAATACGGGGGACAAAAAGAGTAGGGGTCCCCCGTATTTTTGAAACCAGCACCGGGCTCCACTAGCTGGACACATAATGCCACAGCCGGGGGTCACTTTTATACAGTGCCTTGAGGCCGTGGCATCAAAGATCCAACTAGTCACCCCTGGCCGGGGTACCCTGGGGGAGTGGGGACCCCTTCAATCAAGGGGTCCCCCCCCCAGCCACCCAAGGGCCAGGGGTGAAGCCCGAGGCTGTCCCCCCCATCCAATGGGCTGCGGATGGGGGGCTGATAGCCTTTGTTCAAAGTGAATGATATTGTTTTTAGTAGCAGTACTACAAGGCCCAGCAAGCCTCCCCCGCAAGCTGGTACTTGGAGAACCACAAGTACCAGCATGCGGCGGAAAAATGGGCCCGCTGGTACCTGTAGTACTACTACTAAAAAAATACCCCAATAAAGACAACACACACACACCTTGAAAGTATAACTTTAATACATCCATCCACACCTCCATATACACATACTTACCTTATGTTCCCACGCAGGTCGGTCCTCGTCTCCAGTAGAATCCATGGTGTACCTGTAGAAAAAAATATACTCACATAATCCAGTGTTTTAGGCTCCTCGGTAAATCCTTTTGTAATCCACGTACTTGTAAAAATAAAAAAACAGATACCCGACCTCGCACTGAAAGGGGACCCATGTTTTCACATGGGTCCCCTTTCCCCGAATGCCTGGAACCCCCTCTGACTTAAGTCCAAGAAGGTTCCATCAGCCAATCAGGGAGCGCCACGTTTGGCATCCTCCTGATTGGCTGTGTGCTCCTGTACTGTATGACAGGCGGCACACGGCAGTGTTACAATGGAGCGCCTATGCGCTCCATTGTAACCAATGGTGGGAACTTTTTGCTCAGCGGTTGACCGAGAGTAACCTCACCGCTGAGCAAAAAGTTCCCACCATTGGTTATAATGGAGCGCATAGGCGCTACATTGTAACACTGCCGTGTGCCGCCTGTCATACAGTACAGGAGCACACAGCCAATCAGGAGGGTGCCAAACGTGGCGCTCCCTGATTGGCTGATGGAACCTTCTTGGACTTAAGTCAGAGGGGGTTCCAGGCATTCGGGGAAAGGGGACCCATGTGAAAACATGGGTCCCCTTTCAGTGCGAAGTCGGGTATCCGTTTTTTTATTTTTACAAGTACGTGGATTACAAAAGGATTTACCGAGGAGCCTAAAACACTGGATTATGTGAGTATAATTTTTTCTACAGGTACACCATGGATTCTACTGGAGAAGAGTACCGACCTGCGTGGGACAATAAGGTAAGTATGTGTATATGGAGGTGTGGATGGATGTATTAAAGTTATACTTTCAAGGTGTGTGTGTGTTGTCTTTATTGGGGTATTTTTTTAGTAGTAGTACTACAGGTACCAGCGGGCCCATTTTTCCGCCGCATGCTGGTACTTGTGGTTCTCCAAGTACCAGCTTGCGGGGGAGGCTTGCTGGGCCTTGTAGTACTGCTACTAAAAACAATATCATTCACTTTGAACAAAGGCTATCAGTCCCCCATCCGCAGCCCATTGGATGGGGGGGGGGACAGCCTCGGGCTTCACCCCTGGCCCTTGGGTGGCTGGGGGGGGGGACCCCTTGATTGAAGGGGTCCCCACTCCCCCAGGGTACCCCGGCCAGGGGTGACTAGTTGGATATTTGATGCCACGGCCGCAAGGCACTGTATAAAAGTGACCCCCGGCTGTGGCATTATGTGTCCAGCTAGTGGAGCCCGGTGCTGGTTTCAAAAATACGGGGGACCCCTACTCTTTTTGTCCCCCGTATTTTTGGAACCAGGACCAGGCGCAGAGCCCGATGCTGGTTGTTTAAATATGGGGGAACCCCTGTCCATTTTTCCCCCATATTTCTGCAACCAGGATCGGCTCAAAGAGCCCGAGGCTGGTTTGCCTTAGGAGGGGGGACCCCACGCAATTTTTTTTTTACATTTAAACATTTTTTTTTTTTTTACAAGGTGCACAATGAAGCCCAGCACGGATCTCTCAGATCCGGCCGAGATTCATTGTATTAAAGTCGGCAGTGTTTTACAAGTCACTCACGTAAAACACTGCCCAAAAAAACGAATGACATCGACATCGGAAAACCCGAAAATGCAGAATACGGCAGCTTAGTAAATTAGTCGTAATCAATTCAAAAAGTTGCATATTTACACTTTCGATGTCATTCGTGATTGAACTTTGACCTCAAACGGGAAAATACGAATCTTAGTAAATTTACCCCCATGTTTGCATTAATTTTTTTTTTTAAAGAAATGTAATCCTGTTTATTATAGTAATACTTTGAAAATTGCTATGCATTAGAAACTTTGATCAACCATGTTTTACTGCTTTCTAAAGCTAGTGATGGTCATTCGTTCAGACATTGGAACAACTGCCCTCGAGCCCAGATTCTGTGTACACAATGGAACGACTTTAAAGAAAAAATAAGAATTTACTCACCGGTAATTCTATTTCTCGTAGTCCGTAGTGGATGCTGGGAACTCCGTAAGGACCATGGGGAATAGACGGGCTCCGCAGGAGACTGGGCACTCTAAAAGAAAGATTAGGTACTATCTGGTGTGCACTGGCTCCTCCCTCTATGCCCCTCCTCCAGACCTCAGTTAAGGAAACTGTGCCCGGAAGAGCTGACATTACAAGGAAAGCATTTGGAATCCAGGGTAAGACTCATACCAGCCACACCAATCACACCGTACAACTTGTGATAACTATACCCAGTTAACAGTATGAACAACAACTGAGCCTCGTGCAATGGATGGCTCAAAACAATAACCCTTTAGTTAAGCAATAACTATATACATGTATTGCAGAGAGTCCGCACTTGGGACGGGCGCCCAGCATCCACTACGGACTACGAGAAATAGAATTACCGGTGAGTAAATTCTTATTTTCTCTGACGTCCTAGTGGATGCTGGGAACTCCGTAAGGACCATGGGGATTATACCAAAGCTCCCAAACGGGCGGGAGAGTGCGGATGACTCTGCAGCACCGAATGAGCAAAGGCCAGGTCCTCCTCAGCCAGGGTATCAAACTTTGAGAACTTAGCAAACGTGTTTGAACCCGACCAAGTAGCAGCTCGGCAAAGCTGTAAAGCCGAGACCCCTCGGGCAGCCGCCCAAGAAGAGCCCACCTTCCTTGTGGAATGGGCTTTTACTGATTTAGGATGCGGCAATCCTGCTGCAGAATTAGCCTGCTGAATCGTGTTACAGATCCAGCGAGCAATAGTTTGCTTTGAAGCAGGAGCACCCAGCTTGTTGGGTGCATGCAGGATAAACAGCGAGTCAGTTTTCCTGACTCCAGCCGTCCTGGCTACATAGATCTTCAAAGCCCTGACTACATCCAGTAACTTGGAGTCCTCCAAGTTCCGAGTAGCCACAGGTACCACAATAGGTTGGTTCAAATGGAACGCTGATACCACCTTTGGGAGAAATTGGGGACGAGTCCTCAATTCTGCCCTGTCCATATGGAAGATCAGATAAGGGCTTTTACAGGACAAAGCCGATAATTCTGACACACGCCTAGCCGAGGCTAAGGCCAATAACATGACCACTTTCCACATGAGATATTTCAGCTCCACAGTCTTAAGTGGCTCAAACCAGTGGGATTTCAGGAAATCCAACACAACGTTAAGATCCCAAGGTGCCACTGGAGGCACAAAAGGGGGCTGAATATGCAGCACTCCCTTAACAAACGTCTGAACTTCAGGCAGTGAAGCCAGTTCTTTTTGAAAGAAAATAGATAGGGCCGAAATCTGGACCTTTATGGACCCCAATTTTAGGCCCATAGTCACCCCTGACTGTAGGAAGTGCAGAAATCGCCCTAGCTGGAATTCCTCTGTTGGGGCCTTCCTGGCCTCACACCAAGCAACATATTTCCGCCATATGCGGTGATAATGCTTCGCTGTCACATCCTTCCTAGCTTTTATCAGCGTAGGAATGACTTCATCTGGAATGCCCTTTTCCGCTAGGATCCGGCGTTCAACCGCCATGCCGTCAAACGCAGCCGCGGTAAGTCTTGGAACAGACAGGGTCCCTGCTGCAACAGGTCCTGTCTGAGAGGCAGAGGCCATGGGTCCTCTGAGATAATTTCCTGTAGTTCTGGGTACCAAGTTCTTCTTGGCAAATCCGGAACTATGAGTATAGTTCTTACTCCTCTCTTTCTTACTATCCTCAGTACCTTGGGTATGAGAGGAAGAGGAGGGAACACATAAACCGACTGGTACACCCACGGTGTCACTAGTGCGTCCACAGCTATCGCCTGAGGGTCCCTTGACCTGGCGCAATATCTTTTTAGCTTTTTGTTGAGGTGGGACGCCATCATGTCCACCTGTGGCAGTTCCCAACGCTTTACAATCTGTGTGAAGACTTCTTGATGAAGTCCCCACTCTCCCGGGTGGAGGTCGTGTCTGCTGAGGAAGTCTGCTTCCCAGTTGTCCACTCCCGGAATGAACACTGCTGACAGTGCTAGCACGTGATTCTCCACCCATCGAAGAATCCTTGTGGCTTCTGCCATTGCCATCCTGCTTCTTGTGCCGCCCTGTCGGTTTACATGGGCGACCGCCGTGATGTTGTCTGACTGAATCAGCACTGGTTGGTTTTGAAGCAGGGGCTCTGCTTGACTCAGGGCGTTGTAAATGGCCCTTAGTTCCAGTATATTTATGTGTAGTGAAGTCTCCTGACTTGACCACTGTCCCTGGAAGTTTCATCCCTGAGTGACTGCCCCCCATCCTCTGAGGTTTGCATCCGTGGTCACCAGGACCCAGTTCTGTATGCCGAATCTGCGGCCCTCGAGAAGATGAGCACTCTGCAGCCACCACAGTAGAGACACCCTGGCCCTCGGGGACAGGGTGATCAACCGATGCATCTGAAGATGCGATCCGGACCATTTGTCTAACAGATCCCACTGAAAGATCCTTGCATGGAACCTGCCGAAGGGAATTGCTTCGTAAGAAGCCACCATCTTTCCAAGGACTCGCATGCAATGATGCACAGACACCTGTTTTGGTTTCAGGAGGTTCCTGACCAGAGATGACAATTCCTGGGCCTTCTCCACCGGGAGAAACACCTTCTTCTGTTCTGTGTCCAGAATCATGCCCACGAAGAGCAGACGCGTCGCAGGAATCAGCTGTGACTTTGGGATATTCAGAATCCAGCCGTGCTGTTGCAACAACTCCTGAGAGAGTGCTACGCTGACCAACAACTGCTCTCTGGACCTCGCCTTTATAAGGAGATCGTCCAAGTACGGGATAATTATAACTCCCTTCTTCCGAAGGAGTATCATCATTTCGGCCATTACCTTGGTAAATACTCTCGGTGCCGTGGACAGGCCAAACGGCAACGTCTGGAATTGGTAATGACAGTCCTGTACCACAAACCTGAGGTACTCCTGATGAGGTGGGTAAATGGGGACATGCAAGTAAGCATCCTTGATGTCCAGCGACACCATAAAATCCCCCTCTTCCAGGCTTGCAATCACCGCTCTGAGTGATTCCATTTTGAACTTGAACTTCCTTATATAAGTGTTCAAGGATTTTAAATTTAGAATGGGTCTCACCGAACCGTCTGGTTTCGGTACCACAAACATTGTGGAATAGTAACCCCGTCCCTGTTGAAGGAGGGGAACCTTGGTTATCACCTGCTGGAGGTATAGCTTGTGAATTGCCGCCAGTACTACCTCCCTTTCCCTGGGAGCAGCTGGCAAGGCTGATTTGAGGTAACGGCGAGGGGAAGTCACCTCGAACTCCAGCTTGTATCCCTGAGAGACAATTTGTACAGCCCAGAGATCCACCTGTGAGCGAGCCCACTGGTTGCTGAAGTGTCGGAGACGCGCCCCCACCGCACCTGGCTCCGCCTGTGGAGCCCCAGCGTCATGCTGTGGACTTAGTGGAAGCGGGGGAGGATTTATGTTCCTGGGAACTTGCTGCCTGGTGCAGCTTCTTTCCTCTACCCCTGCCTCTGGGCAGAAAGGATGCGCCTCTGACCCGCTTGCCTTTCTGAGGCCGAAAGGACTGTACATAATGATACAGTGCTTTCTTAGGCTGTGAGGGAACCTGAGGTAAAAAGGTTTACTTCCCAGCTGTTGCTGTGGATACTAGGTCCGAGAGACCGTCCCCAAATAATTCCTCACCCTTATAAGGCAAAACCTCCATGTGTTTTTTAGAATCAGCATCACCTGTCCACTGCTGAGTCCATAATACTCTCCTGGCAGAAATGGACATTGCATTAATTCTAGATGCCAGCAGGCAAATGTCCCTCTGTGCATCACGCATATATAAGACGACGTCTTTTATATGTTCTATCGTTAGCAAAATAGTATCCCTGTCGAGGGAATCAATGTTGTCTGACAGGGTATCAGCCCATGCTGCTGCAGCACTACACATCCATGCTGAAGCAATAGCTGGTCTCAGTATAGTACCCGAGTGTGTATACACAGACTTCAGGATAGCTTCCTGCTTTCTATCCGCAGGCTCCTTTAAGGCGGCCGTAACCTGAGACGGCAGTGCCACCTTTTTTGATAAGCGTGTGAGCGCCTTGTCCACCCTAGGGGATGTTTCCCAACGTAACCTGTCCATAGGCGGGAAAGGGTACGCCATCAGTAACCTCTTAGAAATCACCAGTTTCTTATCGGGGGAACTCCACGCTTCTTCACACAATTCATTTAATTCATCAGATGGGGGAAAAGTCACTGGCTGCTTTTTCTCCCCAAACATAATACCCTTCTTAGTAACCGGTTTAACATCAGAAATGTGCAATACATTTTTCATTGCAGTAATCATGTATCGGATGGCTTTTGTAGACTGTACATTTGTCTCATCCTCATCTACACTGGAGTCAGACTCCGTGTCGACAACTGTGTCTACCATCTGAGGTAGCGGGCGTTTATGAGCCCCTGATGGCCTCTGAGACGCCAGAGCAGGCGCGGGCTGAGATCCCGGCTGTCCCAAGGCTGCTGCGTCATCGAACCTTTTATGTAAGGAGTTGACACTGTCTGTTAAGACCTTCCACATATCCATCCAATCAGGTGTTGGCCCCGTCGGGGGCGACACCACACTTATCTGCCCCTGCTCCGCCTCCACGTAACCTTCCTCATCAAACATGTCGACACAGCCGTACCGACACACCGCACACACACAGAGAGTGCTCTGACTGAGGACAGGACCCCACAAAAGTCCTTTGGGGAGACAGAGAGAGAGTATGCCAGCACACACCACAGCGCTATATAACACAGGGATTTACACTAAAGAGTGATTTTTCCCAATAGCTGCTTATTAACACAATTTGCGCCCCCCTCTCTTTCCTTTTACCCTTGTTGTATTGGATACTGCAGGGGAGAGCCTGGGGAGCGTCCTTCCAGCGGAGCTGTGAAGAGAAAATGGCGCTGGTGTGCTGAGGAAGAAGGCGGGCTTCTCCCGCGTTTTGTATAATGTTAATGGCGGGGGTTTTTGCACATATACAGTTTTATAAACTGTATTATGTGCAGATTTTGCCAAAAGGTAATCTAATTGCTGCCCAGGGCGCCCCCCAGCGCCCTGCACCCAACAGTGACCGGAGTGTGTGGTGTGCTGTGGGAGCAATGGCGCACAGCTGCAGTGCTGTGCGCTACCTTCAGCCGCCGATTTCGTCGCTTCTTCTGTCTTCTGGCTCTGCAAGGGGGACAGCGGCGCGGCTCCGGGAACGGACGATCGAGGTCGGGCCCTGTGTTCGAACCCTCTGGAGCTAATGGTGTCCAGTAGCCTAAGAAGTACAAGCTAGCTGCAAGCAGGTAGGTTTGCTTCTCTCCCCTCAGTCCCTCGTAGCAGTGAGTCTGTTGCCAGCAGATCTCACTGAAAATAAAAAACCTAACAAATACTTTCTTTCTAGCAAGCTCAGGAGAGCCCACTAGGAGCACCCTGCTCTGGCCGGGCACAGATTCTAACTGAGGTCTGGAGGAGGGGCATAGAGGGAGGAGCCAGTGCACACCAGATAGTACCTAATCTTTCTTTTAGAGTGCCCAGTCTCCTGCGGAGCCCGTCTATTCCCCATGGTCATTACGGAGTTCCCAGCATCCACTAGGGCGTCAGAGAAATGGTATTAACATGTTCCGTCCTCCATTAGCATTAAACAAAGTTGCTAGGGTTATCGCTACATTTGCTGTGCAGCACAATCACCCCGTACACACAGAGATGCATGCAATTTGTCTTACAAACTGGCAAATCAGCCAGGCATCGCTTGAGTCTGTACCCAGGTTAACATTAACAATATAAAAGTTACTAGGCTTTGGTATGATTTATTTTACATCTTACACTAAAACCAGTTTTATACTGCTTATTATTCTTATTACATCTGAAAATATGTAGACTAAACATACTAAAACATAAAAAGTACACTCAGACCTCTCAATAGGACTAAAGGTTTTGAATTTAAATAAACATGAAGGAGATTTATACCCCTTTTCCATCTACAATGCGGGTCACAGCCGGGAACCTAACACGGGTGCTACCCGGCTGCGATCCGCATCGATTGTCCCTTTCCCACCATATTGCCGGGTTGGTGATGCTGCTAATGACGCTACAGGGGCAGCGCTGGGAGATCACATGATCTCCCAGCGCCACCCTTCCATAGAGTGTAAACAGGAGCCGTGTCGCATCGACACGGCTTCCGTTTACACTACAACCTTACATGGATCATTCCGTGCCTTACCCAGGTAGCTACCCGGGTAGGATTCCCGGGTCACTTGATCCGGGTTTTTGCAGAGGGACCCTTTTCCACTAGCAAAAAACACGGGTAAATGCGCGCCCCCGTGCATTTACCCGTGTTTTTTGAGCTAGTGGAAAAGGGGTATAAACCATGAAGTGTTTCTCTGTGTATTGCCTCTTTAATGTGTTGGCAGTTGATTACCCCTTTAAGATTGAGAATGTTAGTTGTGGTTTTCGTCCGTCCTATAGGATTGTTTGGGTAGAACTTTTCGGTGTCTTAGCTGATGCTTTGCAATTTAGTTAAACTCCTATCTAGTTCATCCTCCGGGTTGGTAATGGAATCCCGGCGGTCAGGATCCTGGAGGTCAGAATACCGACCCCGGCCATCAGAATGCCGGCTTATGGGTTCGCTGCGATTGACACGCTGCAGGCTTGGTGGCTCGCAACAGATTTTATTCCCACTCTATGGGTGTCTTGGACACCCACAAGTGGGAATAGCCTTGGCGCAGCTGTCAGCATTCTCGGCGGTCGGGATCTTGGCGTCGGTATTCTGACCGCCAGGATAGTAGCTATAATGTTGTGTGTGTCCATTTACTGCATTGGTTCAGCTCATTCAATTGAAGATCACAAGCAACAATAATGTGGAACACCACCAGGGGGATTTACTTAGAATGCTGTGGCTACAGGCATGGCACTGTGACTTCTACAAAAAAAGAAGTCACAGCACCATGTCTGTAGTCACAGCATAATAAAAAGTGTTTTATTTTGTTTTTCTATTTGGTTTAAACCAGCCAACACTGCAAGGCATCAATTTTAAAAATTGAAGCATCAACATAACATTTGGGTAACAATATATTTTAAAAACTGCAACTGATTATAGTTTTTTTTTATTTCTTTATATTCTGTACATTGCGCCTGATTCAGAGGTGGACGCAAATGTTGCCTCTGCTGCGTCTTTGTACTCAGCAGCTATGCAAAGACAGCTGGAGGAGTCTTCTGTAAAAAGACACCCACTGCCAGCTTCTCATATCCACTGACTGCATCAGAAGATGTAGCATCGTATCCGCAGCGTAACACCGGCCGGACCATCAAATATCGGAGTGACCCTCAGGATACTCAGGAAGTCCATTAAAACAATACTGCAAGGGCCAGTGAAACTGGCCTCGAGGCAGCCACAGCCATTGGCTTCGGCATGCTTAGAAATGGGGCCCACACGCCCTTGTTTTCTGGAATGCTCCCGCCGCCGCCGCTAAATGCCAGCAGCATGTCAATCATTTGTAGCTTAAGGGGGACTGCGACCGATGTTGCAGATGTATGGAGGCACATGCGCTCTACGTCACTGATACATGAACTGTCATCCAACCATCTGCAAACACATCAAAACAGTGTCCAGCTCTGAATTAGCACCATTATCCTGAAATATGAGTATTATTATTAAAGCTAGGTACTATAAGATGTTTTCCCGGACTGACCACAATGATCCTTACGTAAAATATGCACAACACCCGATAATCATTTAAGGGGACATGTACTAATCAGTGATAAAAGTGGAGAAGTGAGCCAGTGGAGAAGTTGCCCATGGCAACCTATCAGCTTCTCTGTATACTTTTACAGTATGCAAATTGTAAATGTTACGTCAATGCTGTTTGGTTGCCATGGGCAACTTCTCCACTGGCTCACATCTCCACTATTATCACTGCTTAGTACATGTTCCCCTTAGTTCTATATGATCCCTTCGATTACAAGTGATTCAAATTATCTTGCCGATAGGGTGTCCATACACTATACATTGGCTGGGGTCCATAAACACTGCATTTTCCAAAGCAACATGAACGTCATCGTGTGTGCAGCACTGATCGACGGGCCACACTAAACAATTACCAATTACTTAAGGCACACACGTCTGCATCAAGAATAGCAACAAATAGAATAATGCAGCAAAAAACAAAGAACTTATTTTGAAGGTCACACAAAATATAATTCCCAATATATATATTCCCAATATAAGTCCCAATTCACAAAATAATGTCATTTGATATAGAAAAATAGGTGAAAGTATCACAATCTCTAAGCTAACTCCTCAGCAATACAAAAATACACACACCCACACAACCATAAAATTCCAATTAAACTATATGGAAATGAAAATAGCATCAACAAAAACTCAAATGAGTATTGAGAACAAAGTCAATACTTACAGTCTGACCAGAAACGGATGGTTTACTTCTTTCAAGACAGATTTTTCATTGTGTACGTGCTGTTCTTGTTTTAGGCGAATGACATCAGGAATGCTCATTACTTTTAGTGCAAAATAGTGCGTGGCAGTTTTCTCTTTCACTAAATGAACCCTACCAAATGTCCCAGTACCTAAAGAAAAAAAAGAAAGAAAAAGATGGATTAGCGTGATCCTGTTATGAAAGTAAGGAGTTAAGTGATGCTAGTGTGCAAAGTTAAACTGCACACACAAACTTGTTGTTCAGATAAAGTACATGTTTCTTTTCAAAATAAACCTGTTTCAACATATTCACATATACTGTACTTTCAAAATTGGACCTGCAGCTGCACAGAACTTTGCACGCTTGTAGTCGACAGCAGATTATTAATTTCTATAGCACTATTCAGTATTTATAGCACATCTCAGAAAGTACTATGGAGGTCAGCTAACCAGAAGCGCTCACCCAGGGCATGACCCTTTTTTGCTGTGATTTTTGACTATTAATAGAAGAGGAGAAAAAATGTATGGCTATATTTACCAGCGCTGTCACTAACACTTAGCGTCACAACTAAATGTAAATGTGGCACTTACTTTCCCCGCTTTAGTTTATTACAGATTATTAGTGTGTAAAAACTGTCCATCAAACTACAATTTGAATAAGGAAAACTATTACATATGGAATATGGGTTTTTATTTTTTGCGGTCTACAGTACTTGCTGCAATTTGTAACACACACAAATATTATATATATATATATATATATACACTGCTCAAAAAAATAAAGGGAACACTAAAATAACACATCCTAGATCTGAATGAATGAAATATTCTTATTAAATACTTTGTTCTTTACATAGTTGAATGTGCTGACAACAAAATCACACAAAAATTATCAATGGAAATCAAATTTATTAACCCATGGAGGTCTGGATTTGGAGTCACCCTCAAAATTAAAGTGGAATAACACACTACAGGCTGATCCAACTTTGATTTAATGTCCTTAAAACAAGTCAAAATGAGGCTCGGTAGTGTGTGTGGCCTCCATGTGCCTGTATGACCTCCCTACAACCCACACAAGTGGCTCAGGTAGTGCAGCTCATCCAGTATGGCACATCAATGCGAGCTGTGGCAAGAAGGTTTGCTGTGTCTGTCAGCGTAGTGTCCAGAGCATGGAGGCGCTACCAGGAGACAGGCCAGTACATCAGGAGACGTGGAGGAGGCCGTAGGAGAGCAACAAGCCAGCAGCAGGACCGCTACCTCCGCCTTTGTGCAAGGAGGAACAGGAGGAGCACTGCCAGAACCCTGCAAAATGACCTCCAGCAAGCCACAAATGTGCATGTGTCTACTCAAATGATCAGAAACAGACTCCATGAGGGTGGTATGAGGGCCCAACGTCCACAGGTGGGGGTTGTGCTTACAGCCCAACACCGTGCAGGACCTTTGGCATTTGCCAGAGAACACCAAGATTGCAAATTCGCCACTGTGCCCTGTGCTCTTCACAGATGAAAGCAGGTTCTCACTGAGCACATGTGACAGACGTGATAGAGTCTGGAGACGCCAAGGAGAATGTTTTGCTGCCTGCAACATCCTCCAGCATGACCGGTTTGGCAGTGGGTCAGTAATGGTGTGGGGTAGCATTTCTTTGGGGGGCCGCACAGCCCTCCATGTGCTCGCCAGAGGTAGCCTGACTGCCATTAGGTACCGAGATGAGATCCTCAGACCCCTTGTGAGACCATATGCTGGTGCGGTTGGCCCTAGGTTCCTCCTAATGCAAGACAATGCTAGACCTCATGTAGCTGGAGTGTGTCAGCAGTTCCTGCAAGACGAAGGCATTGATGCTATGGACTGGCCCGCCCGTTCCCCAGACCTGAATCCAATTGAGCACATCTGGGACATCATGTCTCGTTCCATCCACCAATGCCACGTTGCACCACAGACTGTCCAGGAGTTGGCAGATGCTTTAGTCCAGGTCTGGGAGGAGATCCCTCAGGAGACCATCTGCCACCTCATCAGGAGCATGCCCAGGCGTTGTAGGGAGGTCATACAGGCACGTGGAGGCCACACACACTACTGAGCCTCATTTTGACTTGTTTTAAGGACATTACATCAAAGTTGGATCAGCCTGTAGTGTGTTTTTCCACTTTAATTTTGAGGGTGACTCCAAATCCAGACCTCCATGGGTTAATAAATTTGATTTCCATTGATAATTTTTGTGTGATTTTGTTGTCAGCACATTCAACTATGTAAAGAACAAAGTATTTAATAAGAATATTTCATTCATTCAGATCTAGGATGTGTTATTTTAGTGTTCCCTTTATTTTTTTGAGCAGTGTATATATATACACACACATACACTGTATACAGTATACATAATTGTTCGTTTGGATGTGAGGGACAAACTTGGATCCTCTGCGTAACATACACTAAGAATCATCTCGCTGTCATGTTAGCCTGCTAATTAGCAAAAAAAAAAAAAAACTGTGTGGGGACATCACATGTGTGTGCCAAACAGCAGAATGCACCCACCTCATATAAACACAGTACATACACACAAATCACACATATACAACACACACATCTAATAAATATAGATATATATAAATAAATATATATATATTGTGTACAAAAAGGTGCAGATAGCGCTACAACCTGAATATTCTATAACCAGATATCCCTGAGATGGGAGATCTTGAATTACACGTGAAATGGTGCAAAAATTAGCAAATTAATAAATTAATTAAAAAACACTCCCAAAACAAATGGTGTCGCAACCAGATTTCAAAAAGGTCCAATTCCCAGGGGAACTTAGTTTTCAAAATTGTTCTAGTGGTAAATCAGTTGCGCCTTCAGTGTTCATGAATAATACGTTGCAAATCCTTAGGTGATAGTTAAAATATGCGTACCAGACATACGTAGAACAGTCGCCTTATTTAAGGTGTCTTTGCATCGGGATGTTCCTTACTCGTACTGACTCTCCGTTCCCATCCGTCCAGGTGTTGGTGTGGAGTTTGTACGTATATGCAAGACAATGTATCAATACACTGCTCTTAAAAAGTGACTAGGTGCTGCTTTGTGCAAAATTTGCAATAAAGTGAATATGTGCAGAAGAAGTGCTGTAAGTGCTTGTTAAAAATATATATATATAATATGAATAAAAGTACGAATATATTACTGGCAGTGTGCGGACTCCCTTTTTTTTCCTTAGGTAATGTGCTTAGATACCATTTATTAAGGGTGCAACACCATATAGCTCAGTAATTCAGAGGAGATCTAAAAAAGAGGTATATTTATATGAGGCACTTACATCTAAAGTTGCACTAAATTAAATGATGCTGCCGTCATTCCGTCATCAGACTTAAGTACCTTAAAAAAGTCCCATGCGGGAAGGAAAAGCCTCTGATAGTGTAGTATTATTTAAAAAAACATTTTAATAATACATGAAGCGACAAAAAAACATATAGATGGACTCGTACAATTTAAAAATGCATATAAGCTTATCTGTTATTTCCTCAGATAGGAGCGGAGTGCCGGTAGGTGCCCAACGCGTTTCGTCCCTTAGTTCATCTCTGGGACTTCCTCAGGGGTCAATGGTGGTCTGCTCTGCATCCCCACACCTTTTATTGAATAATGAGTGGGTCAAATTGTCAAACGGAATCGCGAATCGTGAGATCCCCCGAAACGTCGTTCGTGACTATAAACTTTTTGCACTATTGAAAAACGCTGGGAGTGCCGCCTCTTTCTTTTGGTTATATTGGGATTCATCGTCTCATGGAGGGCACCCCAGCTAGTTATCCAGAGGTGTCGCTGTCCCTTTGAGTGCCGGGTTGCAAAGTGGTATTTTATATATATATATATATATATATATATATATATATATATATATATATATATAGTGCCGCTTTCCCCTTTTTTTCTAATGGGCTTTTACAGCCCAGTGCTTGGCCCCGCACCCCGCTTTATCCCCATTCCCACTATCTATGGGAGGCACTTCCTATCAGCGCCTCACAAACTAATTTAATGGACTAAAATTATTGAAACTAATAAAAAGAGGATACATATGACACAGAATACGTGTCTTATGTATCTTCTTTGTATTGTAATCGTTAATGACAGGGGAGGCACTGCCTTCCCTGACTGCACGGCCCTAAATGTCATAGGCACACATGTGTAATGGGGCAACCCCCTGTCATTTAGGAACATTTTTATTTTATTCAAGTGCAGCAACACAGTATACAAAGGTGGGTGCCAGAAGGGTGAAGGGGGGGTGCCAGTCAGTGTCATGGGGCACAGTGCGCTGAGCACTAAGCAGGGACACTACTGGAGATAGTTTAGATTTCTCCACGGTAACCCACTTCTTGAATACGAAAAAGCATTGTTAAGCCCTCTTTTCAGAAGTGTTTCGTAAAACAGGGTTTTTCTTTAATATATGAAAAGATCCCATGTGCATTCTCTGATGTATACACAATCCCACAAAGTCAAGCACAGGTTCATGTTGGAGGCACCTGTCTGAGCACAGTGGATTGAGCATGAAATGGAGGGTACCAAATGAATATACCTGTACACATAAAGGTCATGCTACAAGATTTCTGTTGGGTTAATATGAAGACTTTAGCTTCCAAAAATATTTAATTTGCTTCAGCCATTAATTACACAAGTGTTTACAATTATTGGACATTATACATCAATGTGCCGTAAACACGTCAATCCGTAATGCAGGTGTCCTATGGTGAGCTCAAGGTCATAAACCTTCTATGATAGGAGAATATGGAAATCAGCCACTGCTATGGTTTGGTTGGAATGCAGTTCTTTAGTTAGAAAGCAGTGTTTTGTATTCTCCAAACGCAGATTATGCTAAAAAGTCCCATGTTTGTCTCATGTGTCACTTCTGTCCATATAACTCCCTTCCAGAGACTTCTAAACCTATCAGGAACTATAAATGCTACAGTGTTTACAATCTTTCTACGATATTTGCACAACAGCTTTTTATTTACTGTACAGAATTTATGTAAGCAATACATAAGTACAGTATGGACTAAGGCAGAGGCGGGCAATTATTTCAGTTGGGCCACCGAACACTTTCCGGGGAAGGAATATCGGAGGGCCGCACCCCCCCCCTCCTTTTCCGCATTATGGGAGAAATGTACTAAGGCCCCGATTAAAACCTGATCACTGATGTGCGTTTATCAATAGACTGCGTATGCACTGCAATGCACACACGCGTCGCCAAACAACAAGAGGCATCGCCGAACAGTGACAGGCTGGTGCGAAAATTTCAATCGCACAGCCATTCGCATGCTGATTGACAGGTAGAGGCCGTTTGGGGATGATAACTGACCGTTTTCTGGGAGTGTCAGGGAAAACGCAGGCGTTCAAGTGTTTTCAAGGCGGGTGTGTGATGTCAGCTCCAGCCCCGATCAGCCTGTTCTCATCGCAATGTAGGAGAAAAGGTGCAAACAAACTGGGCGTTTTTGCCCAGCGTGTATGGACAGCGATGATCGCTGACATCGCTGGAATGAAAATCGCTCAGTGCATACACACCGAGCGCTTTTCCCCCCTGCCCAGTGATGTCAGTAGGGGCGAGCGGCTTTCCATAGCAGGACGCTATGGAAAGCCACTCACCCCGTCGTTCATCTACTGGTAATACCAGTAGATGAACTGCGGTTGCCAGCGATGAAGCAGTGTGTATGCACATAGCTTGTGCATACACACTGGGCGGCTTTGAGCTGAAAGCAGCTCAACACACCAAAAGTGAGCTGCTTTCAGCTCAAAGTTGCCCGGTGTGTATGAGCATTTAGTCCTGGGCTGTGCACAGACTACACACAGTGGTAAAAACATTCAATGGTAAGTGAGGTGCGAATGGATTTGCATTTGTCCACTGACTGAGGGATAATTGTAGCACGGCGTACACATGCGATCGCACACTTGCACGGGCGAATTTACACTCCCTTTGGGCGGTGACTATCTGATCACAGGACAACAAAATTAGCAGCCCTGCGATCAGGTCTGAATCAACCCCTAAGTCTTTTGCATATCAATAATGGGGACAGGCAAACATAAATATATAAAAACCATTATAAGCCAGTAATAAAAACAAAACAAAAGAAAACAAAGAAACAACATCCCCCTTGGACACAGTTACCAACCAACCCCCCCCCCCCCCCCCCCCTTTGGACAAAATTACCAGCTCCCCCCACTTGACCACACTACCAGACTAGGGTGCTATTTAAAAACGTATATAGCATGACCGTGCATTGAAAATAGAAAAACAGTACTAACTTACAGGAGATTCAGGCACCATATATTCAAACTTTACTTGCTCCTTGCGGTGTGCTGTGCCACCCACATCCACGATCTGGGCCACCCCCAACATCGCACACACCCCCAAAACCACCCACTGCCTGTTGTAATGTTAACGTGACGCGAACACGAGACCCGCGACCAGGATTTCCTCAGCGGCGCCGGCAGCTTCAGAGATCCTGCAGCACAATGACAAGTAGCTCAGCGTGTTGGGTCGCCTGTCATTGCATGCTGGTGGGAGGTAGACTAAGGGCACTTTTTTAGTGGACTCATTTTATTAGTCCCTTAAATATATTGTATACCGTGTGCTTTAAGGGTGGCACTCGATTTAACGGCTGTCGGGATCCCGGCGCTCAGCATACCCTGGAGGGAGAAAAAATAGCGTGGCGCGCGTAGCCACTGTGCCTGCATGGGGCACTTTTGCGCTCGCCCCGCTGCCGGCATTCCGGCAGTCGGGATCCCGGCGTCGGTATGCCGGGGGCCGGGATCCCAACTGCCGGTCACTGGTACTACACCCGTGCTTTAAACATTTAATTTAATATAGATAAATAATCATTCATTTTCGCTTATCATTATCTGTGGGATAGTTAAAGAGTGAATGGTTAACAGAAACAAATCATGGTAGGGTACAGTTATGCTATTTAACATGTGCCTTCCACAAAATTCTAACACAGAGATGTGTATCTTCAAATCTGCCATGCATATCCTATATAATAAAAGCCAACTCTGCTCCTCACCTCTGTTATGTGCTCAAACTGAAAGGGAAACTGCAGGGAGATGTTACTGTCTCCTAACCTGCTGCTGGTAAAACTTATAATACTGATCTGTTTCACACTTGCTGCACACAGAGAGGCTCTGTGTGCACACAGGCTGGAGAGATAGAGTGCGGGTAGAGGCAGATAGGGACTGGGGAGTAGGGTAGGGACATATAGGGACTGGGGGAGAAAAAAAAGAGGGCAGAGAGGGGCTGGAGACAGAGGGGGTAGGGGCAAATAGAGCATGGGGAGAGAGAGGTGAAGAGGGGTGGGTTGGGTTAGATAGGGACTGGGGAGAGAGTGGAGTGGTAGGAACAGATAGGGACACTGGAGAGAGAGATGCAGATTTTTTCAATATAGTCAACACAGATACACACATTCCTTTGTACACTGCACCCCCCACTATATACTGCCCTATACAAATTTTAGCACCCATCCTCTTCCATATTCTACACCCCCCACCATATACTGCCCCAATATATGCACACTGCACCCCAATACCCCTCCATATAGTGCTCCCTATACAGGGCACCCCCTCCTACATATACTGTTTCCGCCATATACCACATACTCTGCACTCCCTCCTCCATATACTATGCTGCAACCCCAGGTTACTTGCCATCCTGGGACAAGTAACACCAGTAACCAGGAAACGGATGCAGGAACCATCAGACGGTCCCTCAGGGTTCAGAGCGGAGGCATCAGGGACACGTGTGGCCACTTACCAGCAGGGGGGAGAAGCTGAATCAGTCTGGCAGGAAGAGGTGAGACCCTGTGTCGGGTTAGCAGTGTAGGGGGTCGATGCCGGGAATGCAGATGATGTGGGTGAGGAGGCAGATAACCGGCTCATCGGGCTTCATATATCTACTGCCACCAACGGAGTGGTGGCATCCTGTGCTCGTACCTCCCACACAGGCCATGCCCAGACCTCTCTGGTCAGCTGCTGGTGCTCTCTACCCCCTAGACTGGCTAGAAGCTGTGTGGGGACTGGTGAGCTTACATGTGCCATTACTGGTGTATATAGTGCAGCATTATTATAGCCTGCCCATTACAGAAATACAGGATATATACATTTACCTCACCACACGTCCCTAACACACACTCACACAGATTCAGCATGACAGAGCCCCGGCTCCCAGCAGCAGGACTTCCAGAACCCTGGTAGCTCCTGTGTGAGTAGCGACTGCCCTCCTAATATAATCCGGCCCAGGTGTCTGTCATTTTGACAGGCTTTTAACTAGTTTAACACATAATGGACAACTCTCCCTAAATAGCAGTAATCTCACTGACTCCCTAAAGAGTGTAACTATCTCTCTGATTGCTCCTTGCTCCCATTATGTAGCAGTTATATACCTAGGGGGAAAAAATCATTGCATTGGTTATAGAGGTACAATAATGATCCCTACGGCTATGTGCATTTTCAAATAAGGTTCCCATGACCACTTGAGAGCATATATATGTGCCAAACTATAAGGCAATGTACTTCCACATTAACAACGCGCTCATAGGTGTCTTTTTCACAATCTCCTTAAATCATACTTACCTACTATGGATGATTGCTCTCCGCGAGATGCGCAGGGAGGAGATGAAGGTGAGTGGTGATGGGGGTGGGGCTGAGATAGTTGTGACATTAGGGCCCGCTCCCTCATAATTAAAATGGTGCAATTGCCACTAATTTCCAAAGGGCGGGCCAAAATGCAGCAATTTCATAGAAACTGCATCACTAGGCCCTGTCCCCTCCCCAATGTCCATGTATTCCCCTGTAATAATCTCCCCATTCTGTCCACTTCACTAGGAAGTGGGTGGGATGCAGAAGAGTTGCCCACTCTTTCGGGGGTGCGGGGGACTAATAGAAAAATCGTAGGATCCGGGAAAGCAAGCAAGTATGCCTGAAATACTTTTTGAAAATTACAGTAGGCAAGTATGATTTAACCGTGTACTGTAGTTCTTTCTGCAATGTCCCTTATGGACAACAGGCTGCATTTCCAGATGACATAATGCTGGTTACTTTGCTAGTAAAGTGTGTTTTATTAGAATGATTATTACAATACAACTCCCAATGCTTGTTTGTTTATTTTCAAGAGCTCAGGAAAACGGGTGGCAGCTAGACAGTCAAGTCTATATAACATGTATACCCCAATAACATTTTCCATACTACAGTGACTCATTGGGCTAAGTTTTATAGCATTCTGCAGAGCATTTAACAGACCTGAATAGTAGAAACGAAGCAAAACAGAAACAATACACTATACAGCAATATTCACAAGTAATAATTCTATTTAAAAAAGTTTTAGTTGGTCCAATATAGATAAAGAAGGAAGATATTTAATAACCATTGATAATCAAAATAATCGCATGTGTACCTTAGTAAATAACAATTATTTTTGTCGCTATATTAAATAATATTCTCTTCAAAATCCAGAAGGGGGCGACTCTTTTCCATTTTGCTGACATAACAGACCATCGGAATTAAAAGGCTTTAATAAACAAATCAGTATAATGGGGTAGATCTACTACAGCGGCACATATCGTGCCGCTACAGCACATCAATGAGATGTAAGAACATCTCGGATGCCAAAGGGTGGAGTGAAAACTCCCCCCTCCAGCGATAGCTGCCATACCTCCCACAGCTCATCGGCCTAGTGCTGATGCACTGTGTCTCTCCTCCGGTTGGCTCGCTGGGCATATGCGACAGCTCGCTGCTCTCGCGAGTTCTCCTGAGCACCGGGATCCAGCAGCTGCCACAGCCCCTGGCTGTGGTTTATGGGGCAACGACACCTGCAGCTGTTGGAATGGATAGCTGCAGGTGTCGGAACGGTCAGTTTAATTGACCTTTCATACATTGCCCAGCATATCGGCGTGCTAACTTCCAGATAGCAGCATTAATAACGGCAGGGACGCATACACTGCTACTATAATACATGGGGGAAAAGCGGTATGGGCGCACATAATGTGATATGAAGGATCATATATCTACCCCTATATTTGGACCGTCAAGGTGCCTGCAAGTATATATAATACATTATAACTTAATATTCACAATACTTATTTCATGAGCAAAATTATCATGACTAAAATCTCATCAAAGAATTAGGGTTCTATCTATTAAAGCATATTTGCGTGGCATCCAGTGTAAACACACGTTTTCAGGGGGTACCTGCAAATATTAAGTACAAACTGAATCTAGGTAAAGGGGATCGCAGCAGATATATCCAATATCTGCTGAGATCCTCCATTTTTCACTGCAAAAGCAGCAGATTTCTAAGGGGCTGCTTAACTGTCGGAATTACAGAGCTCCGCTTAGCTCCGGTAGCAAACGCCATTTTCCTATGGATCCCTCACCAGCAATCTCAGCTCGCAAACGTGCAGTCACCAGACCGCCGGCTACGGATGGACAAGTAATGTGATCACATTAGCGATCATTTCATTTCTAACACATCGTAGGGGTCGCCTTCATTGTCTCTGCATGTGTTTTTTTAAATATACATTTTGAATACATTTCGACATACAGTAATTTGTTTTTGCTGTGATAAGCGATGATAAGAAATTATAATTATCGGGTCTAACATATTTTAATTTAAGCACCACAAAGTGTCCACAACGCTGTGCATAGGGAGAGGACATCTAAAAAAAATGAAAAAATGAGTATGCAAATAGTTATACTATGATGAACAAACACCTGTGGGTTAGAAGTACAAAACAAAGCATGCAAATAGACACATTCGTGAGAACAGTGAGCATACATGAGCACAAAAGCAGAATAATAAATGCATGGATACAAATAACGGAACAAATCACAGAATACAGAAACAAGTCATGAAAAGTACAAATGAGGAGGACAGAGAGTGTACAGACATGAGCCATATGGTAGAGAACGCTGCCCTATTTTAGCTTACCTTCTAGAGGGGAAGATGAAAGCCGAAACAACAATTAACTTATATACAGGCAATTAGCATAAATGGTAGACGCTAAACAAACAGTTAAGGTAGCAGCAGGGTGGGTTGAAGTCCTGATTATAATGACATGATTATATTCCTTCCAAGACAGCAATAGATAATGCAATAGACAATATAGAGATCATTAATAAAATCAAATATCATGCTACAATCTTGCCCTTGAATGCCAAAAATATTCAACAGAACATCCTGGAAAATTGGATTTTGGTACTCACCGATAAATCCTTTTCTTGGTCATACATTGGGGACGCTGGGATGGCTGTATTACAGTGGGGTATAGACGTGGTCCACAGAGCCGATGCACTTTTAAAAATCTATGAGTGTGTAGGCTCCTCCCCTCTATGCCCCCTCCCCTAGCCCAGTCTAGAAATCTGTGCCCGAAGAGAGAGGATCAGAAGTGAATAAGAGGAGAAGGAAGAACATAGAACTAAATAAGAAAAAACCCCAACAGTAATACTGGAACTTGAACAACAATTGGGAACCAGAAACTATGTTAAACCAGCTACAATGTAAGCTAGAACATCAAAAGCAAAACACACTTCAATAACTTACTGTGTACAGGGAAAGGAAAAGATAAACAGCACAGTGGTGGGCACCCAGCATCCCCTATGGACTCCAAGAAAAGGATTTATCAGCGAGTACCAAAATCCTGTTTTCTTTGTCATCCATAGGGGACGCTGGGATGGCTGTATTACAGTGGGGACGTCCCAAAGCTGCCCTCACGGGCGGGAGAGTGCTGATGACCCTGTAAGACTGAGCGTCAGAACTGAGAGTCCGATGCTGCAAAAGTATCAAAACGATAAAACTTGAAAAAAATCATGTTTTTCTGACCAAGTAGCCGAGCCGCTCGACGCAATTGTAAAGGCGAGACCCCCTGGGCAGCCACCCAGGAAGAGCCGACCAACCTTGTGGAGTGCGCTGTAATAGAAAGAGGTAATAGTCGTGAGGAACACAGATAAGCCTGACGAATGACAGACTTAATCCACCTAGCAAGAGTCTGCTTAGAGGCAGACCAGCCTAATTTATGTGCATCATACAAAATAAAAAGGGAGCCAGACTTTCGCAGACGAGCCGTCTTCTTAATATAGATGCGAAGAGCCCGCACCACATCCAAACTCCTTGTAGTAGCAGAATCCTCTTGTAAAGCTGGTACCACAATCGGTTGATTCACATGGAAAGCAGAGACTACCTTTGGTAAAAAAGCTTGGTGGGTTCGTAATTCCGCCCTGTCCTCATGAAAAATGTAATATGGAGAACGGTAAGACAAAGCTCACAATTCAGAAACCCTCCTAGCTGAAGCCAGAGCCAAGAGAAGCACCACCTTCCAGGAGAGAAATTTTAGGTCCGTAGTCTCCAAAGGTTCAAATAAAGGAGACTGAAAGAAGTCTAAAACGAAGGGTAGATACCATGGAGCCGTAGGAGGAATCAAAGGAGGTTGCAACTGCAAGACTCCCTGTAGAAAAGTCTGAACTTCCGGAATAGAAGCCAAATGTTGTTGGAAAAATATCGACAACGCAGACACCTGTACCTTTAAAAAGCCCAGATGCAAACCAGCGTCTAAACCTGACTGTAGGAAACGGAGAAGACGTCCTAAATTAAAACACTACCGCCGACATCTGACGGCGGTCACACCAAGAAATGTAGGCTTTCCAAATACGGTAGTAATGTTGTGAAGTGACTTCCTTTCGTGCATGCAGCATAATCGGGATTACCGAAGCTGGGATACCCCTTCTTCTCAATAGCGCCTTCTCATATCTTGTATATCTGGCACTGCTGTGGGGCATTAATTGTATATTTGGCACTGCTGGGGGGTATTAATTGTATATCTGGCACTGCTAGGGGGCATTATTTGTATATCTGGCACTGCTGGGGGGCATTATTTGTGTATCTGGCACTGCTGTGTGGTATTGGGGTTCCCCGTCACTTTACGCAGAAAACAACACCCAAAAAAGGTTTTTTTTAAACGCATGTCGACCTTTTCATGTGTCGACCATTATGTTGTGTTGGTGTGACCAATATTAGGTCGACCAATATGTTATGGTCGACCTAATGACTGTCGACCATAACATGGTCGACCATTCATACCGGAACCCCTAATAACCTCCCCCTGCTATCCCCACTGTAAGAACCTTTACTGGGGACTGTTGCAGGCTCCACTGGCAGCTTTCAGTGAAACAGACTTCCACGGCCGTCCTAATAGTGGTGACCACTGTTGTAAGATGGCGCTCCCGCTGTGAAGGGACCTGGTTTATGCGGTAACTCCGCCTCTCTCCCTCAAGGAGCTGCTCTGGTGCCCCGCTGTGCACTGGGAGCTGTAGTCTCCCGCTATAGCCTCACCGCTGCCCGCCGCCGATACTGCTGCTGCTGCAGCTGGCTAGCCGGTGGCGGCGGACTGCGGGGGCTCCTGTGGCTAGCCCTCCTATGGCTGCCAAGGAGTTCCCCCGGGACAGAGGTCCCTGCAGTCTGGGACCCGGGCGCCGACCCTGCAGGGTGAGAACGGGTCCCCCCGGCAGCTCCAACGTAGCAGGGAGACAGGGGCCAGCTGTCTCCCTGTTGCAGGTGAAAAAAAATTAAAAAATAAAGTAAAATGTAAATAAAAACTCTGGAGCCCTCCAGAGAAGCATCTGGCTCTGAGGGCACTTTTTCTAAAACTGGGCTAGGGGAGGGGGCATAGAGGGGAGGAGCCTACACACTCATAGATTTTTAAAAGTGCATCGGCTCTGTGGACCCCGTCTATACCCCACTGTAATACAGCCATCCCAGCGTCCCCTATGGATGACAAAAAAACTTACGTTACAAACATTAACGGGAGAATTCAATTGTTCTGTGCTGCTGCAGCCGCCATTTAAAGTGACCAGACAATGGGGGCGTTTCAGATCTGATCGTGGATATACTAAATGTATCACATCTACGATCAGGAGGCAGTCAATTGACTGCCTGTCGGGATACTGGCGGTCAGGATACCGATGCCGGAGTCCTGACACCAGCTGAAATACTGGCGTCCGGAGTCCTGACCGCCGGGTGGTTACCCCTCTTGGTGGTTGTCAACGCCACCACCTGGAGTGGAAGGTCGCCACCGGACCCGGGATCCCCGCATCGGTCTCCTGACCGGTGGGATCCCATACTGATCCCCTACGATCAGTTACTCAGACATGCGGTGGGGCGCCCTGCACAGGGCTAGTCCGACCCGCATGTCAGGTCCTGCCCCACGGGTGCAAAAGCGTTGCGCGGTGGCGATAATTTTGCACCCGCCAAGTAGCTCCCTGCCTGCGCAGCCTAGCTGACACTTCTAAAGGGCCCTACAGACTCGGCGACCCGCCGCCGAGCTGCCCGACCGCCGATACGGCAAACGGGTGACTCGGCGGCGGGGGGAGTGATGTTTCTTCACTCCCCCCCCCGTCACCCAGCTCCATAGCAATGCATGCTAATATGGACGATATTGTCCATATTGGCCTGCATGTTTAAATGAGCCAGCACCAGCGATGAACGAGCGCGGGGCCGCGCATCGTTCATTGCTGGTGCCTACACACTGAAAAATATGAACGGTATCTCGTTCATTAATGAACAAGATCGTTCATATCTTTCACCGGTATCGACCAGTGTTTAGGTTTCTTAAAGATTGACAGGTACAAAAGGCCAATACAGTAAAAAGGTCAATATGGAAATGGTCGACACAAAAAATGTCAACACACTTTTTTTTGCATTTTCGGGCGTCATTCTGTATGTCAACCACGTGACCCCAAGTAGTGTAGCACATCCCTCGCATGGTTCGCTATGCTTTGGACAAGGTTACTATTTCCAGTCACAGTCCATGTGGATGGAAAAGTATGAAAAAGTTGAAAAAAAGAAAAAGAAAAAATCCAATAAAAAGTGTGTCGATCATTGTCACAATGACCATTTGAATCTGTTAACCTTTTGTACCTGTTGACCTTAAGCACTGTCCACTTTTTACATGTCGACATATTGGCCATGTCAACCTTTTGTACCTGTTGACTAAATAGAATCTATCTACTGACTGTCGACCTTTTTACTGTCACCATATCATCCAGATACCATGGTCATAGACGTGCCTTTTAACATGTATTGGTAAACAGCTCACAAATCCTCCTCCACCATTACTGGGTTATTTGTACAGAATAATACATTTAGTGACTTATTTAATAATGTGTGACTGTAATAACTGTAGCACCCCTCAGTTTCTTATCTCTCCAGTACTCCCTCTCTGCTCCCTCACTGCATATGAATGTTAAAAAGAATAAATGACATTATTCTACATCTTAAATGTTTTACTGTTGCTTGCGTACAGGTGTCTTATGTAAATAATAAAAAAAATACTACAAGTTTTAAACACATTGGAGGTTGTGAAACAATAAACCATGCAAAACCATAAACCAGTGTCAGCTTTGTAATAAAAACTAATTGTAAACATCATTTTACTCCAGTAAAATAGTATTTGCATTGTGATCACCCTTAGGGGGACATGTACTAAGCAGTGATAAAAGTGGAGAAGTGAGCCAGTGGAGAAGTGGGCCATGGCAACCAATCAGCTGCTCTATATATGTTTATAGTATGCAAATTATAAATGTTACATCAATGCTGATTGGTTGCCATGGGCCACTACTCCACTGGCTCACTTCTTCACTTTTATCACTGCTTAGTACATGTCGCCCTTAGATCCTAAAGAAAAAAAATCTCAGGGCACCTGCAACACACCTGCTTGTTATGAGGTATAAATATAGGGGGTGATTCAGACCTGATCGCTGTTGTGTTTAATCGCAAAGCAGCAGATTATCGAACGACTGCGCATGCATATGGATTGTAATGCGCAGGAGCGAGACAAAGCTGCGAAAAAAATCCTGCGTCTTTTTGAAGCGAACGTATGGGGGAGGTAACTGGCTGTTTTCTGGGAGTGTCAGGAAAAACGAAGGCGTTCCCATGCGTTTTCAGGGAGGGTATGTGCACTGGCGTCAGCTCCGGAACCGATCAGCCTGTTTTTTTCCCCGCACAGTAGGAGTAAGTCCTGGCCTACGCATAGACTGGAAAAATCAGTTGATGGTGAGTGAGTTGCGAACGGATTTGCAGCTGGCCGGCATTTGCAAAGCTTTTTGCATGGCGTACGCAGAATTGAACGGGGTGTATTTTCAATATGGCTGGGCGGCAACTATCCGATCGCAAACCTCTGCAAAAATGCAGAGATGTGATCAGGTCTGAATTAGGCCCATAGTTCAATAACCGGTCTGCGTTCAACACTCCATTCAATGCTGACTGAAAAAATAACACAGAGTAGCTTGGTGAGAAAAAAAAAAAAAGGATGTGATTGTTGAGCTTGGGCCAATTCTTCAAGTTGAAGTGTTATTGCACAGGTAATAATCATATGAAGCCAGTCCTCTGTCACGGTGGTCTTCAGTATACCGGCTGTCGGGATCCCGGTGCACAGTATACCGGCGCCGGAATCCCGACAGCCGGCATACCGACACTTATTCTCCCTCGTGGGGTCCACGACCCCCCTGGAGGGAGAATAAAATAAGATTTTAAACCTACCGGTAAATCTTTTTCTTGTAGTCCGTAGAGGATGCTGGGACTCCGTAAGGACCATGGGGATAGACGGGGTCCACAGGAGACATGGGCACTTTAAGAAAGACTTTGGATCTGGGTGTGCACTGGCTCCTCCCTCTATGCCCCTCCTCCAGACCTCAGTTAGAGAAACTGTGCCCAGAGGAGACGGACAGTACGAGGAAAGGATTTTAGTTAATCTAAGGGCAAGATTCATACCAGCCACACCAATCACACTGTATAACCTGTGATATACAATCTAGTTAACAGTATGAGCAACAACATATCATCGGTCCATAACCGACGAAACTATAACATAACCCTTATGAAAGCAACAACTATATACAAGTCTTGCAGAAATAGTCCGCACTTGGGACGGGCGCCCAGCATCCTCTACGGACTACGAGAAAAAGATTTACCGGTAGGTTTAAAATCTTATTTTCTCTAACGTCCTAGAGGATGCTGGGACTCCGTAAGGACCATGGGGATTATACCAAAGCTCCCAAACGTGCGGGAGAGTGCGGCTGACTCTGCAGCACCAAATGAGCAAACAGGAGGTCCTCCTCAGCCAGGGTATCAAACTTATAGAACTTTGCAAAGGTGTTTGACCCCGACCAAGTAGCAGCTCGGCACAGCTGTAGTGCTGAGACCCCTCAGGCAGCCGCCCAAGACGAGCCCACCTTCCTAGTGGAATGGGCCTTAACCGATTTTGGTAACGGCAATCCTGCCCTAGAATACGCCTGCTGAATCGTGTTGCAGATCCAGCGAGCAATAGTCTGCTTAGAAGCAGGGCCGCCAACCTTGCTGGCTGCATATAGGACAAACAGTGCTTCTGTTTTTCTGATCCTAGCTGTTCTGGCCATGTAAATCTTCAAAGCCCTGACCACATCAAGGGACTCGGAATCCTCCAAGTCCCGTGTAGCCACAGGCACGACAATAGGTTGGTTCATATGAAAGGATGAGACCACCTTAGGTAGGAATTGAGGACGGGTCCGCAATTCCACTCTATCCATATGGAAAACCAGATAGGGGCTTTTATGTGATAAAGCCGCCTAGCCGAAGCCAAGGCTAACAACATAACCACCTTCCAAGTGAGATATTTCAACTCCACTGTTTGAAGTGGTTCAAACCAATGTGACTTAAGAAAACTTAACACCACGTTAAGGTCCCAAGGCGCCACCGGAGGCACAAAAGGAGGCTGAATATGCAGTACTCCCTTCACAAAAGTCTGTACTTCAGGCAGAGAGGCCAATTCCTTTTGAAAGAAAATGGATAAGGCTGAAATCTGAACTTTAATGGAGCCTAACTTTAGGCCCAAATTCACTCCAGTCTGTAGGAAGTGAAGAAAACGGCCTAGATGGAATTCTTCCGTAGGAGCATTCCTGGCCTCGCACCAAGAAACATATTTTCGCCATATCCGGTGATAATGTTTAGATGTCACGCCCTTCCTAGCCTGTATTAGCGTAGGAATGACCTCATCCGGAATACCTTTTTCCGCTAGGATCCGGCGTTCAACCGCCATGCCGTCAAACGCAGCCGCGGTAGTAAGTCTTGGAACAGACAGGGACCCTGTTGCAACAGGTCCTGTCTTAGAGGAAGAGGCCACGGATCTTCTGTGAGCATTTCCTGCAGATGCGGATACCAGGTCCTTCGTGGCCAATCCGGAACAATGAGTATTGTTCTCACTCCTCTTTTTCTTATTATTCTCAACACCTTGGGTATGAGAGGAAGAGGAGGAAATACATAGACCGACTGTAACACCCACAGCTACCGCCTGAGGATCTCTTGACCTGGCGCAATACCTTTGTAGCTTTTTGTTGAGACGGGACGCCATCATGTCTATTTGGGGCAATCCCCACCGACTTGCAATCTATGCGAAGACTTCCTGATGAAGTCCCCACTCTCCCGGATGCAGGTCGTTTCGGCTGAGGAAGTCTGCTTCCCAGTTGTCCACTCACGGAATGAACACTGCTGACAGTGCACTTACATGATTCTCCGCCCAGCGAAGAATTCTGGTGACTTCCGCCATCGCCACTCTGCTCCTTGTGCCGCCTTGGCGGTTTACATGAGCTACTGCGGTGACGTTGTCCGACTGAATCAGCACTGGTCAGTTGCGAAGTAAGGTCTCCGCTTGACGTAGGGCGTTGAATATGGCCCTCAGTTCCAGGATGTTGATGTGAAGACAAGTCTCTTGACTTGACCAAAGGCCTTGGAAATTTCTTCCCTGTGTGACTGCTCCCCAACCGCGGAGGCTCGCGTCCGTGGTTACCAGGTTCCAATCCTGAATGCCGAACCTGCGGCCCTCTAGAAGGTGAGCACTCTGCAGCCACCACAGGAGAGAAACCCTGGCCCTGGGGGACAGGGTGATCCGCTGATGCATGTGCAGATGTGACCCAGACCATTTGTCCAATAGGTCCCACTGGAAAGTCCTTGCATGGAACCTGCCGAAGGGAATGGCTTCGCATGTCGCCACCATTTTTCCCAGGACTTGAGTGCAATGATGCACTGACACTTGTTTCGGCTTCAACAGGTTCTTGACTAGAGTCATGAGTTCCTGCGCTTTTTCTTCCGGAAGAAAAACCCTTTTCTGGTCTGTGTCCAGAATCATGCCCAAGAAGGACAGGCGAGTCGTAGGATCCAGCTGCGACTTTGGAATATTGAGAATCCAGCCGTGTCGCTGTAATACCTTCAGTGAAAGGGATACGCTGTTCTGCAACTTCTCCCGTGATCTCGCTTTTATGAGGAGATCGTACAAGTATGGGATAATTGTGACACCCTGCTTTCGCAGTAGCACCATCATTTCCGCCATTACCTTGGTGAAAATTCTCTGGGCCGTGGAAAGCCCAAACAGCAACGTCTGAAATTGGTAATGACAATCCTATATCGCAAATCTCAGGTACACCTGATGAGGAGGATATATGGGAACATGCAGGTATGCATCCTTTATGTCCAGCGATACCATAAAATCCCCCCCTTCCAGGCTGGCGATGACCGCTCTGAGCGATTCCATCTTGAACTTGAACCGTTTTAAGTAAAGGTTCAGGGATTTTAAATTCAAAATGGGTCTGACCGAACCGTCCGGTTAAGTTGTACCCCTTCCCCCTCTGAAGCAGGGGATCCTCGGCCACCACTTGTTGAAGACACAATTTTTGAATCGCCTGAAACACTATCTCCCTTTCCAGGGGAGAAGTTGGTAGCGCCGATTTGAAAATCGGCGAGGAGGCACCTCTTCGATTTCCAGCCTGTATCCCTGGGAAACAATTTCCATTGCCCAGGGATCTACCTGTGATTGAACCCAGATGTGGCTGAACAGTCGAAGACGTGCCCCCACTGGAGCGGACTCCCTCAGGCGAGCCCCAGCATCATGCGGTGGATTTTGCAGAGGCCGGGGAGGACTTCAGTTCCTGGGAACTAGCTGTGTTGTGCAGCTTTTTTCCTCTGCCCTTACCCCTGGCAAGAAAGGACGATCCACGTACTCTTTTGCTTTTATTTGAACGAAAGGACTGCATTTGATAATGAGGCGTTTTCTTAGATTGTGAGGGAACATAAGGCAAAAAATTCAATTTACCTGCCGTAGCAATTCCTCACCCTTGTACGGCAAAAACTCCATATGCCTCTTTGAGTCGGCATCCCCCGTCCACTGTGGGGTCCATAAGACTCGCCTAGCAGAAATGGACATAGCGTTTATTCTGGAACCCAGTAAACTAATGTCTCTTTAAGCATCCCTCATATATAAGACAGCATCTTTTATATGCCCTAGGGTCATTAAAATGGTATCCTTATCAAGGGTCTCAATATCCGCTGATAAAGAATCTGTCCATGCTGCTACAGCACTACAAACCCAGGCCGACGCAATTGCCGGCTTGATCAACGTACCAGAATGAGTGTAAATGGACTTCAAGGTAACCTCCTGCTTGCGGTCAGCAGGATCCTTGAGGGTAGCCGTATCTTGGGACGGGAGCGCTATCTTTTTTGATAAGCGTGTCAAAGCTTTGTCTACCCTAGGGGAGGATTCCCACCGTATTCTGTCCTGAGACGGGAAAGGATACGCTGTTAGAATCCTTTTGGGAATCTGCAGTTTTTTGTCTGGAGTTTCCCATGCTTTTTCGCATAATTCGTTCAGCTCATGTGAGGAGGGAAAGGTGACCTCAGGTTTCTTTCCCTTATACATGTGTACCCTCGTGTCAGGGACAGGGGGTTCCTCAGTAATATGCAAAACATCTTTAATTGCGATAATCATATATCGAATACATTTAGCCACCTTTGGCTGTAATTTTGCATCATCGTAGTCGACACTGGAGTCTGAATCCGTGTCGGTATCTGTGTCAACTATTTGGGATAGTGGGCGCTTCTGAGACCCCGAAGGTCCCGGCGACATAGGGACAGACATGGGTTGACTCCCTGACTTTACCCTAGCTTCAGCTTTGTCTAATCTTTTGTGCAATAAATTAACATTAGCACTTAAAACATTCCACATATCCATCCAGTCATGTGTCGGCGCTGCCGACGGAGACCTAATATTCATACACTCCCCCTCCTCCTTAGGTGAGCCTTCAACCTCAGACATGTCGACACATGCGTACCGACACACCACACACACAGAGGGAAGCTCTTTTCTGAACACAGGTTCCCCACCAGGCCCTTTGGAGAGACAGAGAGAGAGTATGCCAGCACACACCCCAGCGGTATATGACCCAGGAAAAAACACAGAATGTTTACCCAGTAGCGCTTATGTATAATGTATATGCACCAATTATGTGCCCCCCCTCTACTTTAAAACCCTCTTTCACCGTGTGTCAAGCAGGGGAGAGTCTGGGGAGCTTCCTCTCAGCGGTGCTGTGGAGAAAAAATGGCGCTGGTGAGTGCTGAGGGAGAAGCCCCGCCCCCTCGACGGCGGGCTTCTGTCCCGCTCAAATTTACTAACATGGCGGGGGCTTTTTATACATGTACAGTGCCCAGCTGTACATGTATATATGTGTATTTGCCACCTGAGGTGTTTATTGCTGCCCAGGGCGCCCCCCCTGCGCCCTGCACCCTTACAGTGACCGGAGTGTGTGAGGTGAATGGGAGCAATGGCGCACCGCTTCACTGCTGTGCGTTACCTCTTTTGAAGATCATGTCTTCTGCCGCCTCTGAAGTCTTTTCCTCACATACTCACCCGGCTTCTTTCTTCCGGCTCTGCGAGGACGGCGGCGCGGCTCTGGAACGGACGGCGAGGGTGAGACCTGCGTACCGATCCCTCTGGAGCTAATGGTGTCCAGTAGCCTAAGAAACAGAGCCCTGAAACTCAGAGAAGTGGGTCTGTTTCTCTCTCCTCAGTCCCTCGATGCAGGGAGTCTGTTGCCAGCAGGCTCCCTGAAAATAAAAAACCTAACTAAAATACTTTCTTTTACAGGAAACTCAGGAGAGCTCCCTGAAAGCACCCAGTCTCCACTGGGCACAGTATCAAACTGGGGTCTGGAGGAGAGGCATAGAGGGAGGAGCCAGTGCACACCCAGATCCAAAGTCTTTCTTAAAGTGCCCATGTCTCCTGCGGAGCCCGTCTATCCCCATGGTCCTTACGGAGTCCCAGCATCCTCTAGGACGTTAGAGAAAATAGCGTGGCGCGCGTAGCGCTCCACCGTGCCCGCAGCGTGGCGAGCGCAGCGAGCCCACAAGGGGTTCATTTGCGCTCGCCACACTGTCGGTAAGCCGGCGGTCGGGCTCCCGGCGCCGGTATGCTGGTCGCCGGGAGCCCGACCGCCGGCATACCATACTACACCCCTCTGTCACAGCAGAAGTCACAGGACAAGGACAGTAATTCCTATAAATGCTAAGGTACTGTATGCTATTGGAAAATAAACTTGATTCCTAAGGGGAGATTAAATAAGCACCTAATACAAACGGTACTTGTTTTTAGAAGAAAAAAATTAGCAAAGTTATACCACAATTAATAACCCACAATATTAATGTGGATATAAGAAACAAATAATGTATTTTTATACATAAGCCAACACACCACAGATTGCTCTGTTGCTCCTAAAGGAGGACATGAAAACCTAAAATATCTTTTATACTAAACAAAATGTTAAAACAAAAAAAAAACAGCACAAAACCTAAGCAATATCTGAAATGTAATTTAAGAATATACCATCATAATACAGTATAAATAAAACTGCTGAAGCCACCTTACTAGACATTATACCAGTGGTCTCCAACCTTAATTGGGATGTGAGCTACTTCTGGGGGGGGGGGGGAAACCTCTGGAAGAGCTACCACCTGCCCCCAATGCGCGCACATTCCTGTGAAAGTGGATGTGGTCTCACAAAAGTGAGTGCGGTCTCACAAAAGTGAGTGCGGTCTCACAAAAGTGGGTGTGGCCTTGCAACAGTAATGCCCCCCTGCGTAGTGCCAGATACACAAGTAATGCCTCTTCTTACATAGTGCCAGATACAAATAATGCCCCCCATCAGTGCCAGAGACACAAATCACGCCCCCCAGCAGTGCCAGACACACAAATAATGCCCCCCAGCCGTGCCATATATACAATTGATGCCACACAGCAGTGAAAGATATACAACTGATGCCACACATTAGTGCCAGATATACAATTGATGCCCCCCAGCAGTACCAGATATACAATTAATGCCCCCCAGCAGTGCCAGATACACAATTAATGCCCCCAGCAGTGCCAGATATACAATTAATGCCCCCCAGCAGTGCCAGACATGCAAATAATGCCTCCCCAGCAGTGCAAGATATGCAAATAATGCCCCCCAGCAGTGCCAGATATACAATTAATGCCCCCCAGCAGTGCCAGATATACAATTAAAGCCCCTAAGCAGTGCCAGATATGCAATTAATTCCCCCAGCAGTGCCAGACACGCAAATAATGCCCCCCAGCAGTGCAAGATATGCAAATAATGCCCCCCAGCAGTGCCAGATATACAATTCATGCCCCCCCAGCAGTGCCAGATATACAATTAATGCCCCCCAGCAGTGCCAGATATGCCCCCCAGCAGTGCCAGATATAAAATTAATCTCCCACATTGATTGTTGCAATTGTCTTCTTACTGGTCTTACTAAGAAGAGACTCTCACCATTACAATCCATTCTGAATGCACCTGCGAGGCTAATACCCACTATGTCAGTCCCTCCCATTGGCTACCTGCATTCTACCGTATTCAATATAAAATACTGTTACTTACACATAAGGCTATAAACCATACTACACCAACATATACGTCTCTTTGCTTATCTCAAAATATCTCCCAACCCGGCCCCTTCGCTCTTCACAAGATCTAGGTCTCTCATCCACACTCATTACTTGCTCCCATGCACGATTACAGGACTTTCTTCAGGCTGCACCCACTCTGTGGAATGCCCTGCCATGTACAATAAGACTCTCCAAACCTTCAAGTGTTCCCTGAAAACTCACCTATTCAGACAAGCTTATCAAATTCCAGAACCACTCACATTACATTCATAGCTGTCCTATCCAATTATATCCCCACAGTACAGTCCACACATATCCCCCACATATTTTCTTTATTCACTCTCCCTTCCTCCTGACCCTGGTTCATCACTGCTGTGATGTGATATCATGCAGCCCACAAAGAATCTTTGCTATCTGGTGGACAACTATGCGATAGCACCTATATTTATGTATCAATGCCTATTTCTCCATAGATTGTAAGCTTGCGAGCAGGGCCCTCCTACCTCTATGACCGTTTGTTTTTACCCAGTTTTGTCTTCTAATTTTGTACAGTTGTAAAGCGCAACAGAATTTGTAAGAAACTGTTAATAACTAATAATAAATAATCCGATGCACTATGGCAGTCTGCAGCCATTTGGGGACGGAGAGGAGCAGTGATGGCCTACGTTTCCCAAATTGGAGGTGTGTCACTGCGGTTTTGGAGGAGAGTTGAGGGCAGGATCTCCATTAGATTACACATTTCCTGGCTTATTTATAGGGATTGCAGTGGCTGGCTTGCATGACCCTATAGGTCATGCAGCCGGCCGATGGTGTCTCAGGTGGGCTGTTGGTGTTGCAGGTGGGCCGATGGTGCATCCTAGGATGCAGCACAGCTCATTTATGCAAGCAAGTGTTGTCTACTTATATCAGATGCCTCCTGCTGTATTAACTTGTGTTCACGCTAAGCTGTTTTAGCAGGGCGCCGCTCCCTGCCCGATTTTAAAATGGCACAATGTGTCGTTCCCTTTTAGCAGCCAGCCTGTGCCTTCCCAACCGCGGGCTGCAATGTCCCGCAGGTGGTAAAACTTCCTGTTGCCGATCACTGATGCCGGGTGAATAGATGCTCATGGAATGTCTTCACAGTGAGGGGAAGGCTTGGGGCAGCCCCAAAAGTGTTGTCTGTGGGGCCACACCCCCTCCCCCTGCTACACATGCCCCCTTTTTGGGCACACGCATAGGACCCCTGAACTGCTTCGCTGGTTTAGCCATCAGAACGGGGGTTAGGGTTTAGGGATGGGAAGGTTAGGGTTAGGTACCGGGTAGGGAGTGTTAGGGACTTAGCAGGGGAGGTTAGGCACCTAGCGGGGAGGGTTAGGTTTAGGCAGCAGGTAAGGGAGGGTTAGGGTTAAGCACCAAGCGTGGAGGTTTGGGTTTAGGCACCACCAGGGTGGGTTAGGCACTCACAAGGTAGGTTTAGGATTAGGGTAGGGAAAAGGTGAGGGTTAGGTGGATTAATGGGAGGCTGCTGGTATTCTGATTAACGAGATGCCGCTGTCGGTATACTGACAGCCGGCATCCCGTCTATCGGCAAATGATACTGAACCCCATTACATAACAGCATTCACTAGCATTATGGTGTCACAGGTAGAACCAACTAAATCAGTTAAACTATCATAGCCAATATGTGAAGAGAAGACAGGATATACACGTAACCAAATTGATAGTAACCTCGTAGGTGATGAGTCATGCTGAGGATTTGAACCACAATGCACATATTGACATGCCATGGTAGGGCGCATTATCAAACCCAATCCACCCTGGATTAAATCTGATCACAAGCATATCCATGAGACAAAGATTGGCCATTCTTCTTAAACTGAAGAAAAAAGACTGTTTCTTGTTGCTCTAAATAAGAATTTACTTACCGATAATTCTATTTCTCGGAGTCCGTAGTGGATGCTGGGGTTCCTGAAAGGACCATGGGGAATAGCGGCTCCGCAGGAGACAGGGCACAAAAGTAAAGCTTTTACAGGTCAGGTGGTGTGTACTGGCTCCTCCCCCTATGACCCTCCTCCAGACTCCAGTTAGGTACTGTGCCCGGACGAGCGTACACAATAAGGGAGGATTTTGAATCCCGGGTAAGACTCATACCAGCCACACCAATCACACCGTACAACTTGTGATCTAAACCCAGTTAACAGTATGATAACAGAGGAGCCTCTGAAAGATGGCTTCCTAAACAATAACCCGAATTAGTTAACAATAACTATGTACAAGTATTGCAGATAATCCGCACTTGGGATGGGCGCCCAGCATCCACTACGGACTCCGAGAAATAGAATTATCGGTAAGTAAATTCTTATTTTCTCTATCGTCCTAAGTGGATGCTGGGGTTCCTGAAAGGACCATGGGGATTATACCAAAGCTCCCAAACGGGCGGGAGAGTGCGGATGACTCTGCAGCACCGAATGAGAGAACTCCAGGTCCTCTTTTGCCAGGGTATCAAATTTGTAAAATTTTACAAACGTGTTCTCCCCTGACCACGTAGCTGCTCGGCAGAGTTGTAATGCCGAGACCCCTCGGGCAGCCGCCCAAGATGAGCCCACCTTCCTTGTGGAATGGGCCTTAACAGATTTAGGCTGTGGCAGGCCTGCCACAGAATGTGCAAGTTGAATTGTGTTACAAATCCAACGAGCAATCGACTGCTTAGAAGCAGGAGCACCCAACTTGTTGGGTGCATACAGTATAAACAGCGAGTCAGATTTTCTGACTCCAGCCGTCCTTGAAATATATATTTTTAAGGCTCTGACAACGTCTAACAACTTGGAGTCCTCCAAGTCGTCTGTAGCCGCAGGCACTACAATAGGCTGGTTCAGGTGAAACGCTGATACCACCTTAGGGAGAAAATGCGGACGCGTCCGCAGCTCTGCCCTATCCGAATGGAAAATTAAATAAGGGCTTTTATAAGATAAAGCCGCCAGTTCAGATACTCTCCTGGCCGAAGCCAGGGCCAGTAACATAGTCACTTTCCATGTGAGATATTTCAAATCCACATTCTTTAGTGGTTCAAACCAATGGGATTTGAGGAAATCTAAAACTACATTTAGATCCCACGGTGCCACCGGAAGCACCACAGGAGGCTGTATATGCAGTACTCCTTTGACAAAAGTCTGGACCTCAGGGACTGAGGCCAATTCTTTTTGGAAGAATATTGACAGGGCCCAAATTTGAACCTTTATAGATCCCAATTTGAGACCCATAGACAATCCTGATTGCAGGAAATGTAGGAAACGACCCAGTTGAAATTCCTCCGTCGGAGCACTCCGATCCTCGCACCACGCAACATATTTTCGCCAAATACGGTGATAATGTTTCGCGGTGACTTCCTTCCTTGCCTTTATCAAGGTAGGAATGACTTCTTCTGGAATGCCTTTTCCTTTTAGGATCTGGCGTTCAACCGCCATGCCGTCAAACGCAGCCGCGGTAAGTCTTGAAAGAGACACGGACCCTGCTGGAGCAGGTCCCTTCTCAGAGGTAGAGGCCACGGCTCGTCCGTGACCATCTCTTGAAGTTCCGGGTACCAAGTCCTTCTTGGCCAATCCGGAGCCACTAGTATCGTTCTTACTCCTCTTCGCCGTATAATTCTCAATACCTTTGGTATGAGAGGCAGAGGAGGAAACGCATACACCGACTGATACACCCAAGGTGTTACCAGCGCGTCCACAGCTATTGCCTGCGGATCTCTTGACCTGGCGCAATACCTGTCCAGTTTTTTGTTGAGGCGAGACGCCATCATGTCCACCATTGGTTTTTCCCAACGGTTTATTAGCATGTGAAAAACTTCTGGATGAAGTCCCCACTCTCCCGGGTGAAGATCGTGTCTGCTGAGGAAGTCTGCTTCCCAGTTGTCCACGCCCGGGATGAATACTGCTGACAAAGCTATCACGTGATTCTCCGCCCAGCGAAGGATCCTGGCAGCTTCTGCCATTGCACTCCTGCTTCTTGTGCCGCCCTGTCTGTTTACATGGGCGACTGCCGTGATGTTGTCCGACTGGATCAACACCGGTCTTCCTTGAAGCAGAGGTTCCGCCTGGCTTAGAGCATTGTAGATCGCTCTTAGTTCCAGAATGTTTATGTGAAGAGACTTTTCCAGGCTCGTCCACACTCCCTGGAAGTTTCTTCCCTGTGTGACTGCTCCCCAGCCTCTCAGGCTGGCGTCCGTGGTCACCAGGATCCAATCCTGTATGCCGAATCTGCGGCCCTCCAATAGATGAGCCTCCTGCAACCACCACAGGAGAGATACCCTTGTCCTTGGCGACAGGGTTATCCGCAGGTGCATCTGAAGATGCGACCCTGACCATTTGTCCAACCGATCCCTTTGAAAAATTCTTGCATGGAATCTGCCGAACGGAATTGCTTCGTAAGAAGCTACCATTTTTCCCAGGACTCTTGTGCATTGATGTACAGACACCTTTCCTGGTTTTAGGAGGTTCCTGACCAGGTCGGATAACTCCTTGGCTTTTTCCTCGGGAAGAAAAACCTTTTTCTGAACTGTGTCCAGAATCATCCCCAGGAACAGCAGACGAGTTGTCGGCATTAATTGGGATTTTGGAATATTCAGAATCCATCCGTGCTGCTTTAGCACCTCTTGAGATAGTGCTAATCCCATCTCTAGCTGTTCTCTGGACCTTGCCCTTATTAGGAGATCGTCCAAGTATGGGATAATTAATACGCCTTTTCTTCGAAGAAGAATCATCATCTCGGCCATTACCTTTGTAAAGACCCGAGGTGCCGTGGACAACCCAAACGGCAGCGTCTGAAACTGATAGTGACAGTTTTGTACAACGAACCTGAGGTACCCCTGGTGTGAGGGGTAAATTGGAACGTGGAGATACGCATCCTTGATGTCCAAGGATACCATAAAATCCCCTTCTTCCAGGTTCGCTATCACTGCTCTGAGTGACTCCATCTTGAACTTGAACTTCTTTATGTACAGGTTCAAGGACTTCAGATTTAAAATAGGCCTTACCGAGCCATCCGGCTTCGGTACCACAAATAGAGTGGAATAATACCCCTTCCCTTGCTGTAGAAGAGGTACCTTGACTATCACCTGCTGAGAGTACAGCTTGTGAATGGCTTCCAAAACCGTCTCCCTTTCGGAGGGGGACGTTGGTAAAGCAGACTTCAGGAAACGGCGAGGTGGAGACGTCTCTAATTCCAACCTGTACCCCTGAGAAATTATCTGCAGGATCCAGGGATCTACCTGCGAGTGAGCCCACTGCGCGCTGTAATTCTTGAGACGACCGCCTACCGCCCCCGAGTCCGCTTGAGAAGCCCCAGCGTCATGCTGAGACTTTTGTAGAAGCCGGGGAGGGCTTCTGTTCCTGGGAAGGAGCTGCCTGTTGCTGTCTCTTCCCTCGTCCTCTGCCTCGTGGCAGATATGAATAGCCCTTTGCTCTCTTGTTTTTAAAGGAACGAAAGGGCTGCGGTTGAAAGGTCGGTGCCTTTTTCTGTTGGGGAGTGACTTGAGGTAGAAAGGTGGATTTCCCGGCCGTAGCCGTGGCCACCAAATCCGATAGACCGACCCCAAATAACTCCTCCCCCTTATACGGCAAAACTTCCATATGCCGTTTTGAATCCGCATCGCCTGTCCACTGTCGTGTCCATAAAGCTCTTCTGGCCGAAATGGACATAGCACTTACCCGTGATGCCAGTGTGCAGATATCTCTCTGTGCATCACGCATATAAAGAAAAGCATCCTTTATTTGTTCTAACGACAGTAAAATATTGTCCCTGTCCAGGGTATCAATATTTTCGATCAGGGACTCTGACCAAACTACCCCAGCACTGCACATCCAGGCAGTCGCAATAGCTGGTCGTAGTATAACACCTGCATGTGTGTATATACTTTTTTGGATATTTTCCATCCTCCTATCTGATGGATCTTTAAGTGCGGCCGTCTCAGGAGAGGGTAACGCCACTTGTTTTGATAAGCGTGTTAGCGCTTTGTCCACCCTAGGAGGTGTTTCCCAGCGCTCCCTAACCTCTGGTGGGAAAGGGTATAAAGCCAATAACTTCTTTGAAATTAGCAGTTTTTTATCGGGGGCAACCCACGCTTCATCACACACGTCATTTAATTCTTCTGATTCGGGAAAAACTACTGGTAGTTTTTTCACACCCCACATAATACCCTGTTTAGTGGTACCTGTAGTATCAGCTAACTGTAACGCCTCCTTCATTGCCAAAATCATATAACGTGTGGCCCTACTGGAAAATACGGTTGATTCGTCGCACTCACCACTGGAATCAGTGCCTGTGTCTGGGTCTGTGTCGACCGACTGAGGCAAAGGGCGTTTTACAGCCCCTGACGGTGCTTGAGGCGCCTGGACAGGCACTAATTGATTGTCCGGCCGCCTCATGTCGGCAAACGACTGCTTAAGCGAGTTGACGCTATCCCGTAATTCCACAAATAAAGGCATCCATTCCGGTGTCGACTCCCTAGGGGGTGACATCCTCATATTTGGCAATTGCTCCGCCTCCACACCAATATCGTCCTCATACATGTCGACACACACGTACCGACACACAGCAGACACACAGGGAATGCTCTATACGAAGACAGGACCCACTAGCCCTTTGGGGAGACAGAGGGAGAGTCTGCCAGCACACACCAAAAAGCGCTATATATGACAGGGATAGCCTTATGATTAAGTGCTCCCTTATAGCTGCTTTTTATATAAATATATAGCCATTAATATGCCCCCCCTCTCTGTTTTACCCTGTTTCTGTAGTGCAGTGCAGGGGAGAGACCTGGGAGCCGTCCTGACCAGCGGAGCTGTGACAGAAAATGGCGCCGTGTGCTGAGGAGATAGGCCCCGCCCCTTTTTCGGCGGGCTCGTCTCCCGCTATTTAGTACATTTAGGCAGGGGTAAATATCTCCATATAGCCTCTGGGGGCTATATGTGAGGTATTTTTTGCCTTTTAAAAGGTTTTCATTTGCCTCCCAGGGCGCCCCCCCCCAGCGCCCTGCACCCTCAGTGACTGCCGTGTGAAGTGTGCTGAGAGGAAAATGGCGCACAGCTGCAGTGCTGTGCGCTACCTTAGAAGACTGCTGGAGTCTTCAGCCGCCGATTCTGGACCTCTTCTTGCTTCAGCATCTGCGAGGGGGCCGGCGGCGCGGCTCCGGTGACCATCCAGGCTGTACCTGTGATCGTCCCTCTGGAGCTTCATGTCCAGTAGCCAAGAAGCCAATCCATCCTGCACGCAGGTGAGTTCACTTCTTCTCCCCTCTGTCCCTCGTTGCAGTGATCCTGTTGCCAGCAGGAATCACTGTAAAATAAAAAACCTAAGCTAAACTGTCTAAGCAGCTCTTTATGAGAGCCACCTAGAATTGCACCCTTCTCGGCCGGGCACAAAGATCTAACTGGAGTCTGGAGGAGGGTCATAGGGGGAGGAGCCAGTACACACCACCTGACCTGTAAAAGCTTTACTTTTGTGCCCTGTCTCCTGCGGAGCCGCTATTCCCCATGGTCCTTTCAGGAACCCCAGCATCCACTTAGGACGATAGAGAAAATTAATTTAGAACACAAGAAGTGGGTTGGATAGTCCTCAATAAAATGTACACCACTAAACAATTGCAGTGTAGTTCGTCTAGGATGGTTCCTTTCCTCTTCATTAATTTAATAAACAGACAGGACCATTATCCATTTCCACTATGAAGAGGAATCATGAACCTATCAACAACATTAGGGGATTACTAGTGACCATTCTATAAATGAGGTTAAAATACATAACCATCAAGGGTTCAAAAGATTTGCAATCTTGACTTGCTCATTTTTCAAGCAATTCTCAGAAGGATTGGCAAATTGTTTCCTTACTTCAAGTGTATACATAAATCAGGAGAACTCAGCACTATGGATCAAAGCCTTTGGAATTCTGTTGCTAGAAATCTTTGAAGTCTGGTTCTTACAAGCGCAGGAAAAGTAGAAAACAGAACAGGGGGTTATTTTAGGTAAATAATAATAATAATAATAATAATAAAAATCATATAAATATATAAAACATATATAAGGATTGAAAACTAATATTTAGCAAGTATTGCAATAAAAAAATAAGTATTATTAGAGCATATTTGAAGAAAACATTAAAATTAGTAAGATCAGCAGTACCCAGTCAGTGATTTGGGTTGCCAAGTTACACAATCATTCTCAAATCTGAGCATCCTCACTTCTGATCTATTAAATGACACATATGTGTCACTGGAGGCCATCAAGATGGAGCAACTAAAATGCCTTAAATATTAAGTGTCATAATTTGGTGTAAAGATGTGCCCTCATATCTTTGCTACGTGTGCTACAAGTCGCGTTTCACATAAGGCGTGAGTGCCATGTGACTTGCTAGCGCGGTGTTTTTTCTTTGTGTTTTTTCCCTGGAAAATGTGTCTTAGTGGCAAAATAATGTAATAGGACGCACGAGCAGAGCCTGCTGATAAAAATGCTATGTAGCACGCCTATATTCTGTTTGTAACTGTGACTGTACTTCCATACAAAATGCTATGCTACAGTGTTTTCCGGATGCAGATAGAGTTGCAATTACACACAGAATATAGGCATGCTGCATATCATTTAATCAGCAGGATCTGCCTGCACGCCTTATTACATAACTAAGATACATTTTTGCAGGGGGAAAAACAACAAAAGAGACGCTAAGCGTCCCACCACGGCATGGCGCTACTTCAAGGGCAGTTAAGAGAGACTGCAGCAAGGATGTAAGAGGACACATCTGTAGGTTAACCTTAACATTTTGACACACAACTGGTATATTTCATACAAATAGATCAATACAGATCAATACACATTTTAAACATATCCTGGCGAGGTTGCAATAAATGTACACTAAGAGAGAACATGCAGCCACCATTAGGGAACAAAATAGTATCCAACACCAGGCATTATAGCATTCTGTCCATTAATAAACCAACATAATCCATTAGGTTATCCTTCATTACTAACGAACAGAAGAAAAATAAACTTGTTATATATTTACTATCACAGTAAACAATGGAAAACAGTATTCATTTTCTTTACAATCAGTGTTAGTGTATCTATTAAACACTACTTTAGTATGTGAAACTGCAGGTTACAAAAGGTCTTGGGTACCACAACATGATGGTACCTGCAGATATGACCCCACCACTCAGTAAGGTACGGGTCTTCAACCTGCGGCCCTCCAGCTGCTGTGGAACTACACATCCCAGCATGCTCTGCCAGTTTTGCTATTAAGGCATACTAAAACGGAGCAGGGCATGCTGGGATGTGAAGTTCCACAACAGCTGGAGGTTGAAGACCCATGCAGTAAGGTATGAAAGAAACAAAGTGCTACCCAGCAAGGAGAACAGTGGTGACAGATGTATTTACGTGGGGCCAATCACCTTATGGAATTCAGCCCCATGCTAACCAAGCTGGGGCTGGAAGACATTATGGCAATGGGAGCCCGATACTGAGGGTCTGTCTTGTGTGACCAGCCCAGCCTGACATAGCCTATTGGCAGCTGCCTCTTTTGTTGGGAACCTTACACTTTTTGTCCCCCTATAATAGCAGTAACCAGACCATGCTACAAACATTAGTGTTGGCGGGATTACTACGAGATCACAGCGGTCAGGAGACTGACGCCGGGAGCCCGACAGCCGGGAACCCGGCGGTGAGCGCAGCGTGTCCCCTTGCAGGATTTCTGCGCTCGCCACGCTTTGGTTGCCACAGGTTTTTATTCCCCTCCGGGTGGTGGTGTGGACCACCACCCAAGAGGGGTAAACCAGCCGGTGGTCAGGACTCCAACCGCCGGTATTTCAGCTGGTGTCGGGATTCCGGCGTCGGTATCCTGACCGCCGGTATTCCGACAGGCGGTCAATTTACTGCCTCCCATGTCGGCAGTAGAATATTGCCTGGGAAAAGATGCCCAAAGCTGTAATACTCACTGCTAAGCCTCCCCTTTTTTACTTTGGAGCTAACCTTAATATAAGACTTTTAAGAAAACTCAATTGTCCAATGTTTTAGCAAAAATGTGAAATCCAGCACTGTGCGAAGCTCAATAAACTTACCATAGGTGCTTCACGGAGAATAATAGTTTACAGATTTACTTATTATTCACATTCACACTACTAATAGTAATGTGAAGACACCACATATAAGAAAAAGAAAAAAATAAATGTTCAAAAAATAAGATTTTACTCACCGGTAAATCTATTTCTCGTAGTCCGTAGTGGGTGCTGGGACTCCGTAAGGACCACGGGAATAGCGGCTCCGCAGGAGACTGGGCACAACTAAAGAAAGCTTTAGGTCTACCTGGTGTGCACTGGCTCCTCCCTCTGTGACCCTCCTCCAGACCTCAGTTAGGATACTGTGCCCGGAAGAGCTGACACAATAAGGAAGGATTTTGAATCCCGGGTAAGACTCATACCAGCCACACCAATCACACCGTATAACTCGTGATACTATACCCAGTTAACAGTATGAACAATAACTGAGCCTCTCAACAGATGGCTCAACACTAACCATTTAGTTAAACAATAACTATATACAAGTAATGCAGACAATCCGCATTTGGGATGGGCGCCCAGCATCCACTACGGACTACGAGAAATAGATTTACCGGTGAGTAAAATCTTATTTTCTCTGACGTCCTAAGTGGATGCTGGGACTCTGTAAGGACCATGGGGATTATACCAAAGCTCCCAAACGGGCGGGAGAGTGCGGATGACTCTGCAGCACCGAATGGGCAAACTCTAGGTCCTCCTCAGCCAGGGTGTCAAACTTGTAGAATTTAGCAAATGCGTTTGACCCCGACCAAGTAGCTGCTCGGCAAAGTTGTAGAGCAGAGACCCCTCGGGCAGCCGCCCAAGAAGAGCCCACCTTCCTCGTGGAATGGGCTTTCACGGATTTAGGATGCGGCAGTCCAGCCGCAGAATGTGCAAGCTGAATCATACTACAGATCCAGCGAGCAATAGTCTGCTTTGAAGCAGGAGCACCCAGCTTGTTGGGTGCATACAGGATAAATAACGAGTCAGTTTTCCTGACTCCAGCTGTCATGGAAACATAAATTTTCAGGGCCCTGACTACGTCCAACAACTTGGAAGCCTCCAAGTCTTTAGTAGCTGCAGGCACCACGATAGGTTGGTTCAAATGAAAAGCCGATACCACCTTTGGGAGAAACTGGGGACGAGTCCTCAATTCTGCCCTATCCATATGGAAAATCAGATAAGGGCTTTTACAAGACAAAGCCGCCAATTCTGACACACGCCTGGCCGAAGCCAAGGCCAACAGCATGACCACTTTCCACGCGAGATATTTTAATTCCACGGTTTTAAGTGGCTCAAACCAATGTGACTTTAGGAAATCCAACACCACATTGAGATCCCAAGGTGCCACTGGAGGCACAAAAGGGGGCTGAATATGCAGGACACCCTTAACAAAAGTCTGAACTTCAGGTAGTGAAGCCAGTTCTCTATGGAAGAAAATTGATAGAGCCGAAATCTGGACCTTAATGGAACCCAATTTCAGGCCCATAGTCACTCCTGACTGTAGGAAGTGCAGAAAACGACCCAGCTGAAACTCCTCCGTTGGGGCCCTTCTGGCCTCATACCACGCAACATATTTTCGCCATATGCGGTGATAATGGTTTGCGGTCACCTCCTTCCTAGCTTTAATCAGCGTAGGGATGACTTCCTCTGGAATGCCCTTTTCCTTCAGGATCCGGCGTTCAACCGCCATGCCATCAAACGCAGCCGCGGTAAGTCTTGGAACAGACAGGGCCCCTGATGCAGCAGGTCCTGTCTGAGCGGCAGAGGCCATGGGTCCTCTGAGATCATTTCTTGAAGTTCCGGGTACCAAGCTCTTCTTGGCCAATCCGGAACAATGAGTATAGTTCTTACACCTCTTCTCCTTATTATCCTCAGTACCTTGGGTATGAGAGGAAGAGGAGGGAACACATAAACCGACTGGTACACCCACGGTGTCACTAGAGCGTCCACAGCTATCGCCTGAGGGTCTCTTGACCTGGCGCAATATCTTTCTAGCTTTTTGTTTAGGCGGGACGCCATCATGTCCACCTGTGGCCTTTCCCAATGGTTTACAACCAGTTGGAAGACTTCTAGATGAAGTCCCCACTCTCCCGGGTGGAGGTCGTGTCTGCTGAGGAAGTCTGCTTCCCAGTTGTCCACTTCCGGAATGAACACTGCTGACAGTGCTAACACGTGATTTTCCGCCCATCGGAGAATCCTTGTGGCTTCTGCCATCGCCGTCCTGCTTCTTGTGCCGCCCTGTCGGTTTACATGGGCGACTGCCGTGATGTTGTCTGACTGGATCAGTACCGGCTGGTTTTGAAGCAGGGGTTTTGCCTGACTTAGGGCATTGTAAATGGCCCTCAGTTCCAGAATATTTATGTGTAGGGAAGTCTCCTGACTTGACCATAGTCCTTGGAAGTTTCTTCCCTGTGTGACTGCCCCCCAGCCTCGAAGGCTGGCATCCGTGGTCACCAGGACCCAGTCCTGTATGCCGAATCTGCGGCCCTCTTGAAGATGAGCACTCTGCAGCCACCACAGCAGAGACACCCTGGTCCTTGGAGACAGGGTTATCAGCCGATGCATCTGAAGATGCGAACCGGACCACTTGTCCAACAGGTCCCACTGAAAAGTTCTCGCATGGAACCTGCCGAATGGAATTGCTTCGTAGGAAGCTACCATTTTTCCCAGGATTCGCGTGCAGTGATGCACCGACACCTGTTTTGGTGTTAGGAGGCCTCTGACTAGAGATGACAGCTCCTTGGCCTTCTCTTCCGGGAGAAACACTTTTTTCTGTTCTGTGTCCAGAACCATCCCCAGGAACAGTAGACGTGTCGTAGGAACCAGCTGTGACTTTGGAATATTTAGAATCCAACCGTGCTGTTGTAGCACCTCCCGAGATAGTGCTACCCCGACCAACAACTGCTCCCTGGACCTCGCCTTTATCAGGAGATCGTCCAAGTACGGGATAATTAAAACTCCCTTTTTTCGAAGGAGTATCATCATTTCGGCCATTACCTTGGTAAATACCCTCGGTGCCGTGGACAGACCAAACGGCAACGTCTGGAATTGGTAATGACAATCCTGTACCACAAATCTGAGGTACTCCTGGTGATGATGGTAAATGGGGACATGCAGGTAAGCATCCTTGATGTCCAGTGATACCATGTAATCCCCCTCGTCCAGGCTTGAAATAACCGCCCTGAGCGATTCCATCTTGAACTTGAATTTTTTATATATGTGTTCAAGGATTTCAAATTTAAAATGGATCTCACTGATCCGTCCGGTTTCGGAACCACAAACATTGTGGAATAGTAACCCCGTCCTTGTTGAAGAAGGGGCACCCTGACTATCACCTGCTGGGAATACAGCTTGTGAATTGCCTCTAGCACTGCCTGCCTGCCTGAGGGAGATGTTGGCAAGGCAGATTTGAGGAAACGGCGGGGGGGGGGGGGGGGACGTCTCGAATTCCAGCTTGTACCCCTGAGATACTACTTGAAGGATCCAGGGATCCACCCGTGAGCGAGCCCACTGATTGCTGAAGTTTTTGAGACGGGCCCCCACCGTACCTGGCTCCGCCTGTGGAGCCCCAGCGTCATGCGGTGAACTTGGAGGAAGCGGGGGAGGACTTTTTCTCCTGGGAACTGGCTGTATGCTGCAGCTTTTTCCCTCTACCTCTGCCTCTGGGCAGAAAGGACGCGCCTTTAACCAGCTTGCCTTTCTGGGGCCAAAAGGACTGTACCTGATAATACGGTGCTTTCTTTGGCTGTGAGGGAACATGGGGTAAAAATGCTGACTTCCCAGCTGTTGCTGTGGAAACGAGGTCCAAGAGACCATCCCCGAACAACTCCTCACCCTTATAAGGCAAAACTTCCATGTGCCTTTTAGAATCTGCATCACCCCGTCCACTGCCGAGTCCATAATCCTCTCCTGGCAGAAATGGACATTGCACTTATTTTAGATGCCAGCCGGCAAATATCCCTCTGTGCATCTCTCATGTATAAGACTGCGTCTTTAATATGCTCTATGGTTAGCAATATAGTGTCCCTGTCTAGGGTATCAATATTTTCCGACAGGGAATCTGACCACGCAGCTGCAGCACTGCACATCCATGCTGAAGCAATAGCTGGTCTCAGTATAACACCTGTGTGAGTATATACAGACTTCAGGATAGCCTCCTGCTTTCTATCAGCAGGCTCCTTTAGGGCGGCCGTATCCGGAGACGGTAGTGCCACCTTCTTTGACAGGCGTGAGAGTGCTTTATCCACCCTAGGGGATGTTTCCCAACGTGACCTATCCTCTGGCGGGAAAGGGTACGTCATTAGTAACCTTTTAGAAATTACCAGTTTCTTATCGGGGGAAGCCCACGCTTCTTCACACACTTCATTTAATTCCTCAGATGGGGGAAAAACCACTGGTAGTTTTTTCTCCCCAAACATAATACCCTTTTTTGTGGTACCTGGGGTAACATCAGAAATGTGCAACACATTTTTCATCGCCTCAATCATGTAACGTGTGGCCCTATTGGAAGTTACATTAGTCTCATCGTCGTCGACACTGGATTCAGTATCCGTGTCGACATCTGTGTCTGCCATCTGAGGTAGCGGGCGTTTTAGAGCCCCTGATGGCTTTTGAGCAAGTTGGGCAGGCACGAGCTGAGAAGCCGGCTGTCCCACATCTGCTATGTCGTCAAACCTTTTATGTAAGGAGTTGACACTTTCACGTAATTCCTTCCACAAGTCCATCCACTCAGGTGTCGGCCCCGCAGGGGGTGACATCACATTTATCGGCATCTGCTCCGCCTCCACATAAGCCTCCTCATCAAACATGTCAACACAGCCGTACAGACACACAGCACACACACAGGGAAAGCTCTGACTGAGCATAGGACCCCACAAAGTCCTTTGGGGAGACAGAGAGAGAGTATGCCAGCACACACCAGAGCGCTATATATACACAAGGATTAACACTATAACTGAGTGATTTTCCCTTATAGCTGCTTATATGTATACTACTGCGCCTAAATTTAGTGCCCGCCCTCTCTTTTTTACCCTTTGTAGTCTTGAAACTGCAGGGGAGAGCCTGGGAGCGATCCTTCCAGCGGAGCTGTGAGGGAAAAATGGCGCCAGTGTGCTGAGGGAGATAGCTCCGCCCCTTTTCCGGCGGACTTCTCCCGCTTTTTTATAGATATCTGGCAGGGGTATTTTTCACATATATAGCCTCTAGGACTATATTATGTGATTTTTATGCCAGCAAGGTGTTAATATTGCTGCTCAGGGCGCCCCCCCCAGCGCCCTGCACCCATCAGTGACCGGAGTGTGAGGTGTGCATGAGGAGCAATGGCGCACAGCTGCAGTGCTGTGCGCTACCTTGTTGAAGACCGAAGTCTTCTGCCGCCGATTTCCAGGACCATCTTCTTGTTTCTGGCTCTGTAAGGGGGACGGCGGCGCGGCTCCGGGACCGGACGATCGAGATCGGGCCCTGTGTTCGATCCCTCTGGAGCTAATGGTGTCCGGTAGCCTAAGAAGCCCAAGCTAGCTGCAAGCAGGTAGGTTCGCTTCTTCTCCCCTTAGTCCCTCGTAGCAGTGAGTCTGTTGCCAGCAGATCTCACTGAAAATAAAAAAAACCTAAAATTATACTTTCTTTTCTAGGAGCTCAGGAGAGCCCCTAGTGTGCATCCAGCTCAGCTGGGCACAAGATTCTAACTAAGGTCTGGAGGAGGGTCATAGAGGGAGGAGCCAGTGCACACCAGGTAGACCTAAAGCTTTCTTTAGTTGTGCCCAGTCTCCTGCGGAGCCGCTATTCCCCATGGTCCTTACGGAGTCCCAGCATCCACTTAGGACGTCAGAGAAACACTAATTATACCCTTGGCAAATTTGTATTTTAAGTAATGTTGAGTATGTAATAAAGATCATACTTAACAAAAATCTAGAAAAGTAAACTAAAGCAATGGCTCCTTTCAAAGTATTTTTATGTATGGTTGTTTTACATCTCAATTGTGAAAATAATACTTTGTGTGTCAGAATAATGCTGAGGAAATGTAATCTGACTTCTTAAAATTGTGTACAGAATTGTTATTGTTCGTCTCTGCCCCCACGTACTCCCCTCCCATCTTCTAAACAGGGCTACATGTGATATACACAGATGTAGTGTAGACATATTCAGTTTCTCCTGATGGCTATTTAAACACCTGTGGCACAGGTGAGAGTGGGTGTAGCATATTTACCAAATGTTTCTGCATTCTTCATAGAAAGCAGTTTCATTGACATGTACCCTATTTATTCAAACCACCACGATGCAAAACATTTTTCTACCTTAATATATATTAGATAAATGTTCAAATAAAGTAATCATTTACAGCAGATGTAAAGCACAAAGAAAGTGTGTCTCTCAGACGGGCTTTCCAATAGATTAAGCAGTCACAAGATCAGTAGTGTCGTATGACTTGGTCCTGTGCAGGTTTTAGCCTCTGATTCATTTTTAACTAACGTGTATGTCTATTTAATTGTCTACCAATATATAAAATAACTACTATTTCAGGATGTCTCTCAATTAACAAACCAGGTTAATTGGACAAGAACTGAACACAGATATAGATTTTAGGTTGGACTTGTTAATACAGTTACTTGATAAAAGTATAATTATGCAGGGTGTCAGGGCGTGCCGATCAAGGTTACCATGATAGCCCTACAGTACAGTATATGATAGATACACACATCACATATTTTACATACTCATGGTGCACAAGTACTAATAGCACTCACTGTCTCCTATTGGATCCGATATGTATTACCGGCAGACGGGATGCTGGCTGTCAGTATACCAACAGCGGCATTCCGTCTGCCAGAATCCCGGCAGTGAGACAGCCATTCCCCTTCGAAGGCGTGCTGTGCTCATCACGCTTCGAGCCCGGTGGCTGGCTTCGCTCACCACAAGTTCTATTCCCACTCGGTGTGTAGCGTGGACCCACCAACAGAGTAGGAGAACGGAGTGGCGTTCGGGATTTCCTGTGTTGCAATTTCATTGGCTGACGGGATTCTGGCATCGGTCTCCTGAACGACGGGATCCCGACAGACGTCATTTTAACTGTATCCCCTCCTATACACTCATAGTGCATAGGAGACAGCGGAGCAGATGCATTAAGCCTGGAGAAGGGATAAAGAAGTGATAAAGTGGTGATAAGCGCAAGGTGAAAACACACCAGCCAAAACATTACGGATTTGAAAAATGACAGTTAGGAGCTGACTGACTGGTGCGTTATCACCTTGCACTTATCACTGCTTTATCCCTTCTCCAGGCTTAATACATCTGCCCCAGTGAGTGCTATTACTATTTGATCACCAGGAATATTTGTGTGGTATCTGCTAACCTAGCCTATGCATAGCATTTTACCGTTATTTTAGTGCTGGGAAGGATTTAGGGAAAGTATGACCATACATTGTCATTTTAAAATGCTCCTTCAAAAGAACTGCTAATTTAATTACGTACATATAGGTTGCAAGTGCGTCTAGATATAACGCCATGAAGGCATACCTCCCAACTGTCCCGATTTTCACGGGACAGTCCCGTTTTTTGGGACTGTCCTGCTGGTCCACCCGCAGGCCGAAGTGTCCCGCGGTGGGGGAAGGGCAGTTGGGAGGCTCCTGCCACTGTGGTGAATAGACGCTGTGCACATATTCACGGGGAGGCAGAGGGGGCATGCCAGCAGCTCACAGAGCGCTGGGCATGCCCCCTCAGTGACAAAAACGGGGGGGTGGCTCGCGATTACGGGTCCCCTTTCGTGCGCGCATATGTCCCGCTCCACGGATCTTAAATGTTGGGAGGGATGTTAAAGCAGTAAGAGCTTGATTGGATTGTACATGTACACAGTGCACCTTATGATATTTTTCTATCTCTCTACACATGTACAGTAGGTGCAGAGGGGTCAAGAAAGCTGTTTTCTGGGACACATGCACTGTACTTAAACGCTACTCTTCAATGAACTTACTATTCACATTACCTAGATGTTCATGGAGGATGAGCTCCGACAACACAGCCGCCTATCTGAGGATAACTGTTATGGTCAGACAGAACATTTTGTTGTTCATTCACGTCCAGCTGTTTGTTTTGATTCTGCTACTTTCACAATTCACAAGATTAGAAACTAGCCAGTTCTGGATGGGGTCTGTCTATTGCTGAGAACTGACCCACCTTTTAGCCTTCTTCCAGATGGCAGACTGTACAGTATATGAACAAACCTGCAAGTGTAGCTATTCTGTTCACTTATGTTTACAAAGTTTAGTATTCATATTTTGGCCAATTTGTTATCACTATTTACATTCAATAAGCATTGTGACTTTTTATCATGTTAATGCCCCATCTAAAATATGGTCTAAAAAAAGAAATAAATAAAAATCCTATAGAAGCATGGCTTTTATACGCTACATTTAGGTCTTGGGGAGGTTATAGAAAGTTTCAGACAGACCAAGACCAAGATCTATCAAGCCTTGGGTGATAAATTACATGGTGATAACGGTCAGTTTTCAAACACAGCTGTGACATAGCAGTTAGGAGCTTGTTGGTTGGTACCTTGGGGTCTATTCATGAAGCAGTGAAAAGAGTGGAGAAAAGGACCAGTGGAGAAGTTGTCTATGGCAACCAATCAGCTTTCCAGGAAGCCTTTATCAAGTAAAGTCTATACAATGTAAGGGAGATGCTGATTGGTTGCCATTAGAAACTTCTCCACTGGTCTGTTTCTCCGCTCTTTTTCACTGCTTCATGAATAGCCCCCATGTATCACTGTGCAATTTATCACTCTCCAAGGCTTGAAAAATCTGGGCCCAGGTCTTTTGTTCTAATTAATGGGCATATTTACCTCAAACCGTATTTAAAATGTGGTTGTGGCATGAAAATATTGCCCCAACTCACACTGCAGTAATGAAAATTACTACATACATTTATTAAAGTTGGGGAGTAGAGACAGGGCTTCTGATGGGGCAACGGACTGGAAACAAAGTAAGTGTGACAAAGGCAAATGAGAAAAATAGGATTATGTGTACCGGTAAATCATTTTCTCGTAGTCCATAAGGGATATTGGGGAGAACTAGTATGATGGGGTATAGACAGGGTCCAAAGGAGCCAGTGCACTTGACATTTTTTCAACTGGGTGTGCTGGCTTCTCCCCTCTATGCTCCCTTCACAGGCAGTTTAGAAAAAAGTGCCCTCAGAAGAGGATGCACATCTCTGCACAACTGCATGCCTGCACCGTGGGAGTTGGGAGGGGGGGGGGGGGGGGGGGGGGCGGTCACCGGCCTTACGAGGTGCAGAAGGTTTGTTCAGCGGGGCATTGCGCCTTGGCTGTCGCAGCGCGCTGCACACCCCTAGCGCTGCCAGAAGGTGACATCGATGGTGAGTACACACCGAGGCCCCGCTAGGGGGGTCCCAGGTTTTAAAGTGCGGCAGGCCACGGGAGCGGCGTATGGGACCATCCCTGGGGGGTCCCGCTAAGATCCCCCATGTGTAAACTGGCACAAAAATGCAGAACTGAGCACTTATGTGAGGTTTTAGACTGTTTGGAGACTTTGCCAGTATAAATAATATGCTTAGCTCCGGCGCCATTGGGGGAGGCGGAGCTTCCTCAGAGCAAAACCAGAGAAAAATAGGTTTATGTGAAAATTACCTGTACATCAGCCATTTGTCCAGTCACCTAAGAGTAATACTGAAACACTAGCTTAAACACTTTTCCAGAAACACTCAGAAATTGCCAGGGTTTTGTTATGAGTGAATTAGGTGAAGAGCCTGTATTTAAACTTAGCCAAAATTGATTTATGAAAAAAAAAAGTTATTGTTTTTTTAATTTTGAGTTTTTTAAAGCATCGGATCATTACCACTGGAACATTGAGAGCATCACGACTTTAATTTTGCCAGTGGCAGACACCAGCTACACACTGAGGGAGCTAATTTACATTTCCCCAGACGCTTGGTGGAGGTTCTTGCCATGCTGACCGATCAGCAGTTATTGGCAGCACGGCAGACACTTGGGGAGGGTGCAGGGAGGCAGAGAGATAAGAAGGTCCCTCTGAGAGCTGTGCGACCAGATCAGATAAGGCACTTGCTGGTATAGTCGCATCTGATACGACCATGCCAGGCAAGTGGTTATGTAACTCATTTGTGCTGCAGGACTAAAGAAATCCAGAAAACAGTTCATATTCAATTGAAGTCGGATCCATTCCGACATGTATTTGTCGGAATGGATCCGACAATCCCTATTCAATCTCATCTCAATTCGACTTTTTCAAGTCGAATTGAGATGAGGGACGCAGAGGAGGAGAGGGAGGCGAGCTGAGGGGAGACCAGCGGGGACAGCCGGCGGGTATACAGGGGAGATCAGAGCTACAGTAGCGCTGCAGGAGGATGTCACACAGCCGCCCGACCTCACGGCAGTGTCCACTTAGCTCCAGCAAGCGTGCTGGAGCCGGGTGGAAGCTGCCGTGAGCGGCGCGGCTGTGTGACATCCTCCTGCAGCGCTACTGTAGCGCTGATCTCCCCTGTATGCCCGCCGGCTGTCCCCCCGTCTCCATGCAGCTGTCTCCCCTCTCCTCCTCATCTCAGTCTGACATCTTTTGATGTCGGACTGAGATGGTCGAAAAGAGGGCCAAAACCTATCGGTTTTGGCCCCATTTTCGACACAAGCACGTGGATCGGTAGCTATTCCGCCGATCCACGTGCTTTTCGACAAGTCGAATTCATCGACTTGTTGAAAAATTTAGAGATATATTGAATAGGTCGAATCAGGATTCGACCTTAAAAAGTCGAAAACTGCCGTATTTTCGAAAGACGGCAGTTTTTGACTTCAATTGAATATCCCCCGAAAGCTTTCTTGGTTATTCCACCCCTCACACATTTATTTTTATTTATTAACCATATAGCATACAGATAATAAGATTTTACTTACCGATAAATCTATTTCTCATAGTCCGTAGTGGATGCTGGGGACTCCGTCAGGACCATGGGGAATAGCGGCTCCGCAGGAGACAGGGCACAAAAGCAAGCTTTTTAGGATCACATGGTGTGTACTGGCTCCTCCCCCTATGACCCTCCTCCAAGCCTCAGTTAGGTACTGTGCCCGGACGAGCGTACACAATAAGGAAGGATCTTGAATCCCGGGTAAGACTCATACCAGCCACCCCAATCACACCGTACAACTTGTGATTTGAACCCAGTTAACAGTATGATAACAATGAAGTAGCCTCTAAAAAAGATGGCTCACAACAATAATAACCCGATTTTTTGTAACAATAACTATGTACAAGTAATGCAGACAATCCGCACTTGGGATGGGCGCCCAGCATCCACTACGGACTATGAGAAATAGATTTATCGGTAAGTAAAATCTTATTTTCTCTAACGTCCTAGTGGATGCTGGGGACTCAGTCAGGACCATGGGGATTATACCAAAGCTCCCAAACGGGCGGGAGAGTGCGGATGACTCTGCAGCACCGAATGAGAGAACTCCAGGTCCTCCTCAGCCAGGGTATCAAATTTGTAGAATTTAGCAAACGTGTTTGCCCCTGACCAAGTAGCTGCTCGGCAAAGTTGTAAAGCCGAGACCCCTCGGGCAGCCGCCCAAGATGAGCCCACCTTCCTTGTGGAATGGGCATTTACAGATTTTGGCTGTGGCAGGCCTGCCACAGAATGTGCAAGCTGAATTGTACTACAAATCCAACGAGCAATAGTCTGCTTAGAAGCAGGAGCACCCAGCTTTTTGGGTGCCTACAATATAAACAGCAAGTCAGACTTTCTGACTCCAGCCGTCCTGGAATTATATATATATATATTTTCAGGGCCCTGACAACGTCTAGCAACTTGGAGTCCTCCGAGTCCCTAGTAGCCGCAGGCACCACAATAGGTTGTTTCAGGTGAAACGCTGACACCACCTTAGGAAGAAACTGGGGACGAGTCCGCAGTTCTGCCCTGTCCGAATGGAAAATCAAATATGGGCTTTTGTAAGACAAAGCCGCCAATTTTAACAATCGCCTGGCCCAGGCCAGGGCCAACAGCATGGTCACTTTCCATGTGAGATATTTCAAATCCACAGATTTGAATGGTTCAAAGCAATATGATTTGAGGAATCCCAACACTACATTGAGATCCCACGGTGCCACTGGAGGCACACAAGGGCTGTATATGCAATACTCCCTTGACAAACGTCTGGACTTCAGGAACTGAAGCCAATTCTTTCTGGAAGAAAATCTATAGGGCCGAAACTTGAACCTTAATGGACCCCAATTTGAGGCTCATAGACACTCCTGTTTGCAGGAAGTGCAGAAAACGACCTAGTTGAAATTTTTTCGTGGGGCCTTCCTGGCCTCACCCACGCAACATATTTTCACCACATGTGGTGATAACGTTGTGCGGTCACCTCCTTCCTGGCTTTGACCAGGGTAGGTATGACCTCTTCCGGAATGCCTTTTCCCTTAGGATCCGGCGTTCAAACCGCCATGCCGTCAAACGCAGTCGCGGTAAGTCTTGGAACAGACAAGGTCCCTGCTGGAGCAGGTCCTTTCTTAAAGGCCGATGCCACGGTTCCTCTTGGAACAGACATGGTACTTGCTGAAAGCAAATCCCTTCTTAGCTCCCGAGGCCATTAGTCCTCTGTGAGCATCTCTTGAAGTTCCGGTTACCAAGTCCCTCTTGGCCAATCCGGAGCCACGAGTATAGTTCTTACTCCTCTATGTCTTATAATTCTCAATACCTTGGTTATGAGAAGCAGAGGAGGGAACACATACACCGACTGTTACACCCACGGTGTTACCAGGACGTCCACAGCTATCGCCTGAAGGTCTCGTGACCTGGCGCAATACCTGTCCCATTTTTTGTTCGGGCGGGACGCCATCATGTCCACCTTTGGTCTTTCCCAACGGTTCACAATCATGCGGAAAACTTCCCGATGAAGTTCCCACTCTCCCGGGTGGAGGTCGTGCCTGCTGAGGAAGTCTGCTTCCCAGTCGTCCACTCCCGGAATGAACACTGCTGACAGTGCTATCACATGATTTTCCGCCTAGCGAAAAATCCTTGCAGTTTTGCCACTGCCCTCCTGCTTCTTGTGCCGCCCTTTCTGTTTACGTGGGCGACTGCCGTGATGTTATCCCACTGGATCAATACCGGCTGACCTTGAAGCAGAGGTCTTGCTAAGCTTAGAGCATTATAAATTTGCTCTTAGCTCCAGTATATTTATGTGGAGAGAATTCTCCAGACTTGATCACACTCCTTGTGTGACTGCTCCCCAGCCTCTCAGGCTGGCCTCCGTGGTCACCAGCATCCAATCCTGAATGCCGAATCTGCGGCCCTCTAGAAGATGAGCACTCTGTAATCACCACAGGAGAGACACCCTTGTCCTTGGATATAGGGTTATCCGCTGATGCATCTGAAGATGCGATCCGGACCATTTGTCCAGCAGATCCCACTGAAGAGTTCTTGCGTGAAATCTGCCGAATGGAAGCGCTTCGTTATAAGCCACCATTTTTACCAGGACTCTTTTGCAATGATGCACTGACACTTTTCCTGGTTTTAGGAGGATCCCGATTAGCTCGGATAACTCCCTGGCTTTCTCCTCTGGGAGAAACACCTTTTCCTGGACTGTGTCCAGAATCATCCCTAGGACCAGCAGACGTGTCGTCGGAACAACTGCGGTTTTGGAATATTTAGAATCCACCCGTGCTGTCGTAAAACTACTTGAGATAGTGCTACTCCGACCTCCAACTGTTCTCTGGACCTTGTTCTTATCAGGAGGTCGTCCATTTTCTTTGAAGACGAATCCTCCTTTCGGTCATTACCTTGGTAAGGACCCGGGGTGCCTTGGACAATCCAACGGCATCGTCTTGAAACTGATAGTGACAGTTCTGTACCACGAACCTGAGGTACCCTTGGTGAGAAAAAGCAAATTTTGGGACATGGAGGTAAGCATCCCTGATGTCCCGGGACACCATATAGTCCCCTTGTTCTTTGCTATCACTGCTCTGAGTGACTCCATCTGGATTTGAACCCTTGTAAGTGTTCAAATTTTCCAGATTTAGAATAGGTCTCACCTAGCCTTCAGTACCACCATATAGTGTGGAGTAATACCCCTTTCCTTGTTGTCGGAGGGGTAATTTTATTATCACCTGCTGGGAATACAGCTTGTGAATTGTTTTCAATACTGCCTCCCTGTCGGAGGGAGACATTGGTACAGCAGACTACAGGAACCTGCGAGGGGGGAAACCTCTCGACATTCCAATCTGTACCCCTTGGATACTACTTGTAGGATCCAGGGGTCCTGTACGGTCCCAGCGTCATGCTGAGAACTTGGTAGAAGCGGTGGAGGGCTTCTGTTCCTGGGAATGGGCTGCCTGCTGCAGTCTTCTTCCCTTTCCTCTATCCCTGGGCAGATATGACTCTTATAGGGACGAAAGGACTGAGGCTGAAAAGACGGTGTCTTTTTCTGCAGAGATGTGACTTAGGGTAAAAAACGGTGGATTTTCCAGCAGTTGCCCTGGCCACCAGGTCCCATGGACCGACCCCAAATAACTCCTCCCCTTTATACGGCAATACATCTTTGTGCCGTTTGGAATCTGCATCACCTGACCACTGTCGTGTCCATAAACATCTTCTTGCAGATATGGACATCGCATTTACTCTTGATGCCAGAGTGCAAATATCCCTCTGCGCATCTCGCATATATAGAAATGCATCCTTTAAATGCTCTATAGTCAATAAAATACTGTCCCTGTCAAAGGTATCAATATTTTTAGTCAGGGAATCCGACCAAGCCACCTCAGCTCTGCACATCCAGGCTGAGGCGATCGCTGGTCGCAGTATAACACCAGCATGTGTGTGTATACTTTTTAGGATATTTTTCAGCCTCCTATCAGCTGGCTCCTTAAGTACGGCCCTATCCGTAGATGGTACCGCCACTTGTTCTGATAAGCGTGTGAGCGCCTTATCCACCCTGAGGGGTGTTTCCCACCGCGCCTTAACTTCTGGCGGGAAAAGGTATACCGCCAATAATTTTCTATCGGGGGAAACCCACGCATCATCACACACTTCATTTAATTTATCTGATTCAGGAAAATCTACAGGTAGTTTTTTCACCTCACACATAATACCCTTTTTTGTGGTACTTGGAGTATCAGAAATATGTAACACCTCCTTCATTGCCCTTAACGTGTGGCCCTAAAAGAAAATACGTTTGTTTCTTCACCGTCGACACTGAAATCAGTGTCCGTGTCTGGGTCTGTGTCGACCGACTGAGGTAAATGGGCATTTTACAGCCCCTGACGGTGTTTGAGACGCCTGGACAGATACTAATTTGTTCGCCGGCCCTCTCATGTCGTCAACTGGCTTGCAGCGTGTTGACATTGTCACGTAATTCCATAAATAAGCCATCCATTCCGGTGTCGACTCCCTAGAGAGTGACATCACCATTACAGGCAATTTGCTCCGCCTCCTCACCAATATTTTCCTCATACATGTCGACACACACGTACCGACATACAGCGCACACATAGGGAATGCTCTGATAGAGGACAGGACCCACTAGCCCTTTGGGGAGACAGAGGGAGAGTTTGCCAGCACACACCAAAACGCTATAATTATCCAGGGACAACCTTTATATAAGTGTTCCTTTTATAGCATTTTAATATATATACATATCGCCAAATCAGTGCCCCCCCTCTCTGTTTTAACCCTGTTTCTGTAGTGCAGTGCAGGGGAGAGCATGGGAGCCTTCCCACCAGCCTTTCTGTGAGGGAAAATGGCGCTGTGTGCTGAGGAGAATAGGCCCCGCCCCCTTTTCGGCGGGCTTCTTCTCCGGAGTTTTAGATATCTGGCAGGGGTTAAATACATCCATATAGCCTCAAGGGCTATATGTGATGTATTTTTCGCCATACAGGTATTATACATTGCTGCCCAGGGCGCCCCCCCCAGCGCCCTGCACCCTCCGTGACCGCTGTGTGAAGTGTGCTGACAACAATGGCGCACAGCTGCAGTGCTGTGCGCTACCTGATGAAGACTGAGAGTCTTCTGCCGCCTGGTTCCGGACCTCTTCATCTTCAGCATCTGCAAGGGGGGTCGGCGGCGCGGCTCCGGGACGAACCCCAGGGCGAGCCCTGTGTTCCGACTCCCTCTGGAGCTATGTCCAGTAGCCTAAGAATCCAATCCATCCTGCACGCAGGTGAGTTGAAAATCTCTCCCCTAAGTCCCTCGATGCAGTGAGCCTGTTGCCAGCAGGACTCACTGAAAATAAAGAACCTAAAAACTTTTTCTAAGCAACTCTTTAAGAGAGCCACCTAGATTGCACCCTTCTCGGCCGGGCACAAAAACCTAACTTAGGCTTGGAGGAGGGTCATAGGGGGAGGAGCCAGTACACACCATGTGATCCTAAAAAGCTTGCTTTTGTGCCCTGTCTCCTGCGGAGCCGCTATTCCCCATGGTCCTGACGGAGTCCCCAGCATCCACTAGGACGTTAGAGAAATTATGCAGAGCTTGCACATAATATTTATCAGTTCCTGCTCAATAGGGCTCTGGATGGAAACTAATTCATGACCTTGTGCTGTGAAGTAATGCTAACCACTATGCTACAGTGCCAACCATAAAAACAGGCTTTCCTTTTACCAGTACTGTACACTGAACTCACTCACCTACCTTAGAAAACAAGGCATACGTGATATTTTATATTGTTGAAATCAATGTCAAAGTACACAGCCCTCTCGAGTAAGTGTGTCTGCATGCCACACTTACGGTATCACTTGACTCACTGATTTTTGTTTGCAGTCCCATAAGACTGTGTAGAAAAATCAGCAAGTCCAGTACAAGATCAGGCCATTAAAGGGGCAAGTTTGGGTGCCGCTGAAAATGTTTATACACCATAGACATGGGCAAATCGTCCCGTTCACCCCTAATTGAATTGACTCCTATAGGTTTGTCCCTATTACTTAAAAATGTATGCAAGAAATTGCTACTGCACATTTTTTACAAATACTAGAACTATAAATACTACTGAGAGACATAGGGGTATATTCAATTAAAGTCGGATCCATCCCGACATGCATTTGTCGGAATGGATCCGACAAGGGCTATTCACTGAACGGACAATTCTGATAGGATTTGGGCGTTCCTGACCATCTCAATCCGACTTTAAAAAAAAGTCGGATTGAGATAAGGGACCTGAGAGGAGGAGACGGGGAGAGCCACGGGGAGACTGGGGACAGCAGCGGCTACAGCACAGCGCAACAGGAGGATGTGGCACCGCCACCAGACCTCACGGCAGCGTCCATCCGGCTCCAACAAGTGGGACCTCGCTTGCTGGAGCCGGGTGGACGCTGAAGTAAGCGGCGGCGGTGCCACATCCTCCTGCTGCGCTGTGCTGTAGCCGCTGCTCTCCCCCGTCTCCCCGCTGCTCTCCCCGTCTCCTCCTCTCAGGTCTCTCATCCTAATCCAACATTTTTTAAAGTTGGATTGAGATGGTCAGAAAGGTGGCCAAAACATGTCGGATTTGACCCCGTTTCCGACAGTAGCATGCGAATCGGCGACCGTGCAATAATACTTGTCGGATAATTTTGGGGTGCATTGAATAGGTCGGAACCCCTTCTGATCTAAAAAAGGCGAAAACTGCCGTCTTTCCGACAGACGGCAGCTTTCGACTGCAATTGAATATACCCCATAGAGCAATGTTTGATATAATACTGTACATCCCAATGCAGTCATTATAATACACATTAAACTTTTTATTTATTCATGAGATCTAAAAATAATAAAACCAAATGTACCCATATATTTACATTCACTAATCAAGTCTATAATAACAAAAACAGTCTACTCTATAACCATATTTTAATACATAACATGCCAGAAGTTTATTTACAATTATAGGATTAGCATCTACAGTATAAAAGCACAGCAAAAAGTACATTCAATTACAGGTATATAAAAAAACATTCTCCTACATGCACAGACATCTCCAAAACACTTCTCTGGAACACAACCTTTACATATAGCAGAAATTCAGAATTTAGAATCATTAATATAGTAATGACAGCTTGGTTTCCAAAGCTGTATGTCATAAATGGATGAGGCAGTCACTCTTCACGTAGCTGATTTACTGAAGTGGGTTTTGATTATGTAACAAAGACACTTCACAGTAATTGCAAAACACCAGAGTAATGGACAATGATGTGGGGAAACAACAACACTGTGTAAATGAATAAAAAAAAAAAAGATAATATACCAAATGGTCACGTCTCGAGCATAATAAAAAAAAAAAACGAAATAAAACCAAAAAACAAAAAAATTACTTTGTGGTTCTTAGGCTGAGGAACATGTTAATATTATTGTAATACTGTACAAAACAACATGTAGCTCTAAAATAATGAGCCCTTCAAAAGCAGCCATAGTCCATTAATGCTAGAGATCACTGTTGGGTTCCTCTATGCCCTGTTAGGCGTTATGCCTCCTTCAATTAGTTACCTGAGCTTATTGAGCCGACAGCACTTTTAGATTAGAAAACCACTAATAAGAGATAGGGCAATGCATTTTACCTCTGTGCTTCATAGATGAAAAAGTTTGTTTTCAATATTCTGTACTACAATATCAAAAAACCTCCTGTGGGAGCTATTGCTGTTCATCCAGTTTACATGAATACAAAAGGAAATTATGAGCAGGACCAATCAGAAGCCACGATCAACGTGATTGGTCCTGCTCATACTTTCCTTCCATATTCATTTACATGTCATAACACTCTCTGCAGTATCATATAGCCTTGGCTTTTGTCTGGAGCTGTGGGAAACAGCTTCACAGATTTTGTTAAAATGAATTCACTAAACTACTGAAGTTTTCACATTCTTAGATTCATTCATAAAAGTAAAATGACATTAGGTCAAAAATGTATGTCAAATAATTTATCGATTTAAAAAGTAAAAACTACATTTGGGTAGAAAATTAGCACTGGACCATGACAGCCAGTAAGTATTTAGGCTTTTCTGCCAAGTCTAATGTAATGAGCGCATGAGGCACTTTTACTAAAAATGCCTTTCTAGAATTCGTCAAGTACACCAGAAGCCAAACTGCACATAAAATTCCGTGGGCCAAATGTAATAGGGTCCAAGTTTGGACTGCGGGACAAACTTACACCATCTCAGACATTTGAATGTGTGCGTTTGGCATGCAACTTGGCCAATGTAATACGGTCAGAGTTTTCAGGCACAAACGTAACTCGCATGCAACTTCTCGTGAGAATTCACACAAGGAAGCAGCAGAGTTTCTGACCAACCGGAACGCGTGGCTCCATCTGTGTTGGGGCGTGCCCACATAGGCGTGCCTATTGCAATGTCTGGGCCGTGCGCGTCTCTGACACGCCCCATTCTATGTAAAAGGAGCATCTCAGTGCACTCCCGTAGCGTGACTTGGCGTCGGATCGCCTAGTCACACCGGGAGTGCATGATTGCGATGGAGCCGCTGTAGATGAGAGCGACTCCATCTGTATGCGAGTTTCAGTTTAATAGAAAGTAACCAATTGGCACCCAAAAGTCACATGAATTGTACCTCACAGCCCCAATATAAATCCCATCTTGGGCATTTTAACCTTTGATGGGTTTGAGGAAGAGACTAGGAAGGAAAAGAGTGTATATTAAGTTATCTGTGAGAGTTTTTTTGGAGTGTTTGGCCTTATGTCATTCAGACTTACCCAGGGTGAGAGTGAGCAAAAGAGGAGAATAGTGAGGCAAGCCACGAGGAGGCAGAGAAGGAGGAAGAGCCAGCTGCACCTGCCCCTGGCAAGATGTGAACAGGGCTTAATGTTTAATTCACTTAAGATGAGAACTGCACGCTGGTCCATGCCATGGTGCATGTGTACCCATGTCTGCTTGGTGCCCAGGCACTCAAAACCCCTGCATCAACAAAAAAGGTAATGTGGAAGACAGTCCTGGACACGGTCAATGCGGCAGAGCTACTGCTGGTGGGGCCTTAAAAATGTAAAGAAACGCTTTGGGGATGTAAAGAGGGTCTTCAAAGCAAAGATGGCAGAGAAGCGCCACAAGGGACGTAGGACTGGGGGGTGGCCGTGCAGTTCCGGTCCACTATACCAGCTTTGAGGAAGAACTAATGCAGATAATTCCCCCCCCCCCCTTCCCTTGAAGTTCTTCTGGGACCCATATAGTGGACAAGGACTGTCCAGCATCCCCAAGTCATCCTGGTGAGTAAACAAACAAATGTCCCCCTTTTAACTGTACCAGCCCAAATCAATGTCAAGTGTTCTTTTTGAATCTCTTTAGGGATAAATTAATGTTAGACATATATATTTTTTCTTTAACATCAAATTTTTTGGTTAAGGTTAAGTTTGTCTTACCAAGTCCTGCAAATGTTACATTTTCAATCGTATGACTATGTGACACTCTAGCAGCCTAATAGGCCCTACACACTGGGCGCTCTGACTGCAAGATATGAACGATCTCGTTCATAAATTAATGAGATAACGTTCATATCGTGCAGTGTGGAGGCAACAGAGATGAACGATGCGTGGCCCCGCGCTCGTTCATCGCTGGTGCCCCGTCGGCTGTGCAGGCAGGCCAATATGGACGATCTCGTCCATATTTGCCTGCACTTCTACGGAGTCGTGTGACGGGGGGAGTGAAGAAACTTCACTCCCCCCGTCACTGCCCCCCCGCCTGGTCGCCCATGGGCCGTATCCGCCGTCGGGCAGCTCGGTGGCGGAACGTTAAATGTGTAGGGCCCTTAAGGGATATTTTGTAATGTGCGCAATGTGTGTCCCACAAACACCAAACATGATTTGCATAGGCAAGGCCATTGGCACATAATAGACTGTTTATTCTATACTTTAGGATGTTTAACGTTTTGTTTTTATGCATGTACAGATGTAACCATGCTCATTAATTTCTAATGGAGCGATCGTCAGCGGCAAATAGTCGCAGCCTGGCACGCCATGCAGCATGCCGCTTTGCAGTAAGATAAGCATGGCTACATCTGTACCTTTTGCACATCACTGATTTATTGTTTTTCTATTTGTTTTCCACAGCTGCTGCACCAAGGAGAACGGCTCCACCTATTAGGTGGCATCTAGAAATTGGCACGCAGGAGGCGGGTGAGTACAAAAAAACCCACACACACATTATACACATTTCCATGGTTCAACAGGCCTCTGTAACCTAAGTGTAATGATACACAATATTAATTTCGTAAGCATTGTGACATTAATGCCTGGACCTATTACATAATACAATTATGTCACAACCATATCAGTAATAATTTTTTAGTCTCACATTAAAAACACACTGATATTTAAAAGTAGTATATTTATTGCCATGTTAAAATATTTTTTGGGATATAATAAAAAAATTCTGTATACTTTCTCAAAGAAACACTTTTTTTCTATTTTCTATTTTTAGTGCTCAGGTTAGGCTGCAGCCACAGGCTGTTGTAGTCAGTGTTAGATTCAAAGTGTTACATTATAAGTGTTACAAGAATGTTATACTTTTGACAGAGTTATGCTGGAAATCTTATTTCCTATATGAACATAATGCAAAGACTGTGATGTGACCTCTCTCTGCTCCCATCAGATGCTACTGCCTCTTTAGCACAACTTCCGCCTTTAGCAGAACTTTGAAAAGATAAAAAATAAACCTGTTTTAGGTCATCTTCATCTACTTTTATATGAGCAGCCAAAACTGTACACTTAAGGGCCCTCATTCCGAGTTGTTCGCTCGGTAATTTTCTTCACATCGCAGCGATTTTCCGCTAATTGCGCATGAGCAATGTTCGCACTGCGACTGCGCCAAGTAAATTTGCTATGAAGATTGGTATTTTACTCACGGCACTACGAGGTTTTTTCTTCGTTCTGGAGATCGGAGTGTGATTGACAGGAAGTGGGTGTTTCTGGGCGGAAACTGGCTGTTTTATGGGAGTGTTTGAAAAAACGCTACCGTTTCTGGGAAAAACGCGGGAGTGGCTGGAGAAACGGAGGAGTGTCTGGGCGAACGCTGGGTGTGTTTGTGACGTCAAACCAGGAACGAAGAGTAAGTCTCGAGCTACTTAGAAACTGCACAGAAAAGTCTTTTCGCAATATTGCGAATCTTTCGTTCGCAATTTTGATAAGCTAAGATTCACTCCCAGTAGGCGGCGGCTTAGCGTGTGTAAAGCTGCTAAAAGCAGCTTGCGAGCGAACAACTCGGAATGACCACCAAGGTCCGTACACATTAGACGATGTCGCTCTGTGAGCGACGTCGTCTAATGTTTCCCCTCCCGGGCCGGCCGGGCGGCGGCCGACTGTACACACTGAGCGATATGACCGCATATCGTTCAGTGACATCACGCCTCCGCCAGCCCTGCATGCAGGTCATGGACGACAGTCCAGATCCTGCATGCATGCATGCACTGGCGACAGCGACAATCGTTGCCGACCTGCAGGGATGCGCATCAGTCATCGCTGGTGGCATACACACTTGCCGATAAAATGAGCGACGTCGCTCAGGGAGGGGGAAAATGAGCGACGTCGCTCATTTTATCGGCAAGTGTGTATGGGCCTTAAGACAGGAATTTATTGTGAATCTGTAACAGTATATTGGCCTCTAACCACTTGTCTCTTGATTGCAATCTTTTGTAGTGAGATAGTGGGAAAAAGGTACTGGGGGCTGGGCAGGGGCGGATTTATGGGTGAGGGCACCCCTTGTTTGCCATAATTATTTTTTTTATTGGTTATAACCCCCCCCATTTGATGATAGCCAATTTAATAGAATGATAAAAAAGCCACTAACTATTATTTTTTTTTATTTTTAATTACCGTATATACTCGAGTATAAGCCGACTTTTTCAGCACAGTTTTCTATGCTGAAAAAGCCCCCCTCGGCTTATACTCGAGTCAACGGCTGCAGCAGACGCCGTGGGCTGTGTGGGCGTCCGCTGCAGCCGGCTCCAGGGACAGACACTAGAGGTCATTATTGACCTCTAGTGTCTGTGCGGCGTTGCTATGGGAGAGACGTCATGACGTCTCTCCCATAGAGATGATCGGGTGCCGGGAAGCGGGCGCCGGCGCGGGCGGCCAGACGGAGCGGCGACCAGATGGAGCGGGGATCCAGATGGAGCGGCGGCCAGACGGAGCGGGGATCCAGATGGAGCGGCGGCCAGACGGAGCGGATGAACTGATGGAGCGGCGGCCAGACGGAGCGGAGCAGCGCAGCAGCAGAAGAAGCGGTCGGGAAGCAGGAGCGGGGCAGTGGTAAGTATTGTTTTAGTGTGTGTTTATGTTTGTAAGCTGCAAAGGGGGCACAGTAACAGGGGGCAAACAAAGGGGGCACAACAACTACTGGGGGCAAAGAAAGGGGGCACAACAACTACTGGGGGCAAAGAAAGGGGGCACAACAACTACTGGGGGCAAAGAAAGGGGGCACCACAACTACTGGGGCAAAGAAAGAGGGGTCATAACTACTGTGGGCAATGAAAGAGGGGGGCACAAATACCGGGGGCAAAGAAGGGGCATAACTACTGGGGGCAAAGCAACGGGGGCATGTTTTTATCTGTCACTGGGGGTATATGTGGCACTGGGGGCACAACCCTAGAAACAAACATTACCCCCTGGCAACAAGCATAACACCTACCGCATAAAATCCCTGGCAACGAGCATGACACCCTGAGCATGAAAACCCCTGGCACCGTGCATTTCCCACCCTAGGCTTATACTAGAGTCAGTCATTTTTTCCCAGTTTTTTGTGGTAAAATTAGGTGCCTCGGCTTATATTCGGGTCGACTTATACTCGAGTATATACGGTATGTATGCATAATTACAAAGTAGGATAGCTAACAGGTGCAGTATGTGCATGTCCTACCCATTTAAACTCCATTCAGGATAGCATATGGTACATTACAGTGTATATATTTAGCAGTTACTGGTAATTTTTAGGCCGACAGTACCAACACAAGCATCCAAGTGCCGCCCCCCAACAAGTGCCGCCCTTAGGCACGTGCCTAATGGGAAATTTGCCACTGGAGCTGGTGTGTCAATCAGTGGGCACACAAACACACACTTGTGGCTTTACTTATTTGTACTTAACATAGGCTTCTGTAGCCGTAATCTGTTGTAGTCAGTATTAGGCTGAATGCGATAGATTATAAGTGTTATTAGAATTTTAAACTTTTGATAGAGTTACGCCGGAGTTAAACAGGAGGAAAGCAGAAAGCGAACAATCTAACAACCATCCCTGGAATTTGAACTTGGTTTGGACATTGGCCTACACACATTATGTGGTGTAACAACTTCTTGTTTTTTTACCATGCCACCTTGATGGTTATTCTGGTTTACCATGTACTTCAGAGACTGGGCTCTGGGACAGTGTCGTACTCCAGCCCAGTCGCACTTAAACTGGTGGATGTGACAAGACTGCACACTTGAGCGTCGGAGATTCAAGTTATGCAGCTTGTAGCAGTTTATTCTATTATTTACAAACAAAATTATAAACTATACTATAGTTTTTATAGTGCTGTCACTATTGTTTTAATATTCTACCGTATTCAGCTTAATATTTTGATTTGCTTTTCCTATACCTGGATGTTATACTTCTGCTAACTGCACACCCTGCCAGATGTAACCTATGCAATGTGCCTTGGGTGGCTTTTCTTTGGGCAATGTGAACAACACATGGATCTATTCATGCAGTACATACCATATTGCACATGTTTAAGTCATCCGTATGTCTTATTTCCTTGTATAACTTACATCTATTTGCACAACTATTTTTTTGCGGTGCATTCTTGCATAATTGGCCACATGCTTACATTCGCCTCCGCAGCCCATTGACTTTACATTGTGCGATCACAGGTGTGATTAGCAGCACCAGGGCGCACTTTGTTGTTGTTGGGATACATGTACGCATTGCGGCAACGATGAGCTACATCTGTATCTCACACATTGTAACCTTTGTAGTGTGCCCAAGATAGCTGCATCCCCTGGTACTACCATGGGTGGGACGAAAAATAATTGTAACTGATTATGGTGGTGCCTAATCCTCCCAGAGTAACTTCAGTAGTGTGCCCAAAATGGCTACCTCGTTTGGTATCTTTCGTGGATGAGTTACGTAACCTGTGGAACTTATTCATCATAATGTCATAATTGTGGCAGTTACATTCACTATGCTCACTGTTTTTTGGTTTGTTCTCTTCATGCTGTAATACTAAACCTCTCTGCTATGTTTTTGATGCTTGTAAAGTGACTTTGAGTCCTGCTGAAGAAAAGCACTATATAAAATTATTATTGTATTATTATTCTCGATCCATATGGAGAAAAATTAAACATAAAAACTAAACAACATATGGAAGAGAAGCACCGTGCTCAATGGACAGAGGTACCAGATAGGTCCCAGTGCTAGTCAGAACTGGGGCAGTACTTTTGCAAGTGCTGGGGCCCAATTGTGATGCATAGAGAACTGTTACAGATGCTGAATAGCTCTGGGCTTTTTAACAATATAAGGCAGGCCTGGCCAACCTGTGGCTCTCCAGCTGTTGTGAGACTACAAATTCCAGCATACCCGGCCACAGTTTTGTTATTAGGGAATACTAAAACTGTAGCAAGGCATGCTGGGATGTGTAGTTCCACAACAGTTGGAGAGCCACAGGTTGGCCAGGCCTGATATAAGGTAAAGTAATGGGCCCCATACACTACAAGGATATGTCTGAGGCTGAAGTCGGATGTAATTTCCCTTGAACTCCCCTGGGACCTTCCCGGGAGTGATTCCATACGATTTGGTACTTTTGTGCTATTTTTGCATAAGATATATCACATGCGATTGATGAAGTCGCTATACATCGCATGCAATATATCGTACAGCATACAATTGTACCATGAGATATATCTGATGGGCTGGATAGAGGGCTACGGGGGCTGGGAGTGTCCTGAGAATGCCAGTCAAACTTCCCTGTGATACATCGCATGCGACATATCACATGCACAAAAAACACACTTTTTTGATCCGATTCCATCCAATTCCGATATATCATTAGTGCAGCACCAACGACCTAGGGGATCCAATCAGACAGCCACGGGGACGCGCATCAGATTGGATACGATCTAAAACACATACGATTGTACACAATTTCATACATTATATCAGACGGATATATCGGAATTGTATGAAATTGTGTAAAATCGTACTAGTGTATGGGGCCCTTAGACTTGGAGATGAAAACCAATGTTGATGTGTGGCAATTTGTAAAACACCTAAGAAATATAGATCCAAGTGTTTATGCAACTTTTGCAGCAATATGTAATATTAATAAATAAACTTGTTACAAATTTGATTTGTAATGGAAACAAGCATGTTTCCTAATACTTGTAAACTGTATACAATTAGAGTCAGAATTTATCCAGTGCTCTTGCGGTCTACCAGTTACCACAGTAATGAGAAAAACTGAAAAATACATATTTCAGCATGGCACATCATTACAGTTCATAAAAGTTTTAAAACTTTGATGCACTAGACCGTGAGAGGAAATTATCTTTTCATTTTTTTTTAGAAATAAATGTTTACTCTCAACAAAATGTTTGTCAGGAAAGCTAGTCGTAAGCTAGTATGCACATTTACCATTATTTATTTGCATATTTATATTAAATTATATTGGAAGTGGTTGTTATATTGATTCTATCTATTAAAACCAAATAATCTGCTGTCCACAGAGTGAAATTAGCAAATTTATAAAAGGTACTTATTAATCTAGTAAGAAAAATCACAATCAATCAATGAGTCACCATACTTCAGTTATTCCTTCGATTCACAGAGAACTGGCAAGCCAAAATCTCATTAACATTGAATTCCACCATGCATAGATGGGCAAGTAACGTAAAGAAAAAAAAAAACAAAGCTATTGATACGCACTACTAATGATTGTAAAAAGAAACCTCTCACTCTCAGAATAGTAATAATAATAAAATGACTAACAATTTAACAGACTGATTTATAACATCTATTATATAATGCTTCTACTGTATGTCTAGTGCCACAGACTCAGCAGAGAGACCCCACCCCCTCTCTTAGATCTCACTGGGTGCCTCTTCGGCATAGCAATTATTATTATCCTTTAATTATATGGCGCCACAAGGGTTCCGCAGCGCCCAATTACAGAGTACATATGCACATAATCAAAATAGGAAAACAGTGACTTACAGTTGAAGACAATATAGGACAAGTACAGGGTAACTAAGCATATCTACACCAGTAAACAACATAGAGATAAGTTCCAGGTGGCCAAAAAACTGCGGGATCTGAGCAGTTGAGGATTATTAAAGTAAGTAAAGTATAAGCACATGAGGGAAGAGGGCCCTACTCGTGAGAGCTTACATTCTAAGGGGAGGGGTAGACAGACAGGGGTGACACAGATGGGGTACATAGAGAGCGTGGAACAGAGGGTTAGGATGAGATTTGGCTGGGTTTGTAAAGAAATGGGCCTTAAGAGCCCGTTTGAAGTTTTGTAGAGAGGTGGAGAGTCTGAGGGGGAGAGGTAAAGAATTCCAGAGAAAGGGAGCAGCACGTGAAAAATCTTGGAGATAGGAGTGGGAGGAAGTAATCAGAAGACAGGAGAGTCGGCGTGCATTAGCAGAGCGAAGAGGACGGGTGGGAGAGTAAAGGGAGATAAGGTCAGAGATGTAGATGGGAGAGGAGTGGGTGAGTGCTTTGTAAGTGAGTGTGAGAAGTTTGAAATGGATTTTGAAAGGGAAGGGAAGCCAGTGAAGGGCCTGTAGGAGAGGGAAGGTAGACGTAGTGCATTTGGTGAGGAAGATGAGCCGGGCAGCAGCATTAAGGATAGATTGGAGTGGAGAGAGGTAATGGTCAGGGAGGCCAGTTAGGAGGAGATTACAGTAGTGCAGTCTGGAAATAATCAGTGAGTGAATAATGATCTTAGTGGCATCCTGGGTGAGAAAAGGTCTGATTCTGGAAATGTTTTTGAGATGAAAATGACAGGTTTGTGAGAGGTGCTGAATGTGTGGCTTGAAGGAGAGGGAGAAGTCAAGGATTACGCCAAGACAGCGTACTTGGGGGCTAGGGGAGATAGTCGTGCCATCAATGGATAATGAGATTTTGGGAGGTGAGGCTGTGCGGGAGGGTGGGAAGATGATCAGCTCAGTCTTAGACATGTTGAGTTTAAGAAAGCGCTGGGACATCCAGGAAGAGATAGCAGAAAGACAGTTTGAGGTACGAGTGAGGAGAGCCGTGGAGAGATCAGGGGAGGAGAGGTAGATTTGAGTGTCATCAGCATAGAGGTGGTATTGGAAGTTAAAAGAACTAATGAGTTCACCTAAAGAGGACGTATAGAGAGAAAAGGAGAGGACCAAGAACAGAGCCTTGGGGGACACCAATAGTTAGTGGAAGTGGGGGGGGGGGTAGCATAATGAGAGGAGACAGAGAGAAGGAACGGTCAGAGAGGTAGGAGGACAGCCAGGAGAGGGCAGTATCACACAGACCAAGAGAACGAAGGATTTGCAGAAGGAGAGGGTGATCCACAGTGTCAAAAGCAACAGAGAGGTCAAGAAGAATAAGCAGAGAGTAGTGGCCCTTAGATTTGGCTGCATGGAGGTCATTGCAGACTTTTGTGAGGGCAGTTTCAGTGGAGTGGAGAGAATGGAAACCAGACTGGAATGGGTCAAGCAGTGAGTGAGAGGAAAGAAAGGCAGTAAGGCGATTATAGACAATACGCTCAAGAAGTTTGGAGGCAAAGGGGAGGAGAGAGATGGGTCGATAGTTGGAGAGAGTGTTGGGTTCAAGGGTAGGTTTTTTAACAATAGGGGAGACAAGAGCATGCTTGAAGGCAGAGGGGACAGTGCCTGATGAGATGGAGAGATTGAGAAGGTGGGCAAGATGGGAACAGGCAGAATGAGAGAGGTAGCGGAGGAGGTGGGAGGGGATAGGGTCGAGCGGAGAGGTTGTGAGGGGGGGAGGAACGGATGAGGGCCATGACTTCCTCACCAGATACATGGGAGAAAGATGTCAGAGTTGGTAAGAGGGAAGGGGAGGGGTGGCAAGGGATGGGTGGTGGCTGGTTGCTGGTCTGGTGGGATGTGATATCCTGACGTATGGAGTCAATCTTGGATGTGAAATAAGTGGCAAAGTCAAGAGCAGACAATGAGGAAGGGAGAGGAGGTGGTGGTGGGCAGAGGAGGGAGTTAACAGTGGCAAAGAGGCGCCACGGGTTGGAAGACTTGGTAGAGATGAGGATTTTGAAGTATGATTGTTTAGCGAGGGAAAGGGCAGCACTGAAGGATGAGAGCATGAATTTGAAATGGAGGAAGTCTGCTTTAGAGCGTGATATCCTCCACTGTCGCTCGGCAGTACGTGAGCATTTTTGTAGATATCTGGTGCATTTGGTGTGCCAGGGTTGAGGTGTTGATCTGCGAGGGTGAACAGTGGTTGGTGGAGCAATAGAGTCAAGGGCAGAAGTAAGAGATGCATTGTATAGGGATGTGGCTTGTTCAGGGCATGTGAGAGAGAGAAGAGGAGAGAGAAGTGAGTCAAACAGGGAGGATAGGGATGAGGTGTCAATAGCCTCAATGTTACGCTTAGTGATGGTAGCCTTAGGAGGGAGAGATGGGGAAGCAGAGTTAGATAAGTTGAAAGAGAGCAAGTGGTGGTCAAAGGGTCAAAGAGGGGAAAAGGGGAATTGGAGAAATCAGAAATATCACAGCGGTGAGTGAAAACCAGATCCATGAGCTCCCGTTCACATGGGAGGGTGAGGTGGTCCACTGGGAGAGACGAAGTGAAGAGGTGAGGTTAAGGAGTTTAGAGGCAGGTGATTTTGTGGGGTTATCGATAGGGATGTTGAAATCACCTAGAATAATGGAGGGAATGTCAGAAGAGAGGAAGTGAGGAAGCCAGGAAGCAAAGATGTCGAGGAATTTGGAGGAAATGCCAGGTGGACGGTAAAGGACAGCAACTCGAAGATTAGTAGGTTGGTAGAGGCTTATTGCATGGACCTCAAATGTAGAGAATGTAAGAGATGGTTCTGGAGGTATAAGTTGGTATGTGTAGCTTGAGGGTAAAAGGATCCCAACACCACCCCCATGGCGACCCCCAGTCGGGGTGTGTGCGACAGCGCCTGGAGCATAGACATGTGTCCACAACCCCCCTCCCCCCACATACCTCCCCAATCGCCCCATAAAAGATGAGAGAGATGGGGTGTGGGGGTTAGCAGAAATTAAAGACAGAGCGGGGAGGGGGCAGAGATGATAAAGAGAGACTAACCAGGGGAGAGGGGAAAAAAAGGATGGACATAGATCAGAGAGACAGATGGGGTGGGGGGTAACAGACGTGAGGAGGTGGGAAGGACACATGTCAGTGCTTGGAGATGGTACCCACCAAAGTACTGTTGGATCACACAGCAGATCACATGCGAGTGTGTGCATGGCATGCTGTGTGTTTTCAAGAGAGGCAAATGTGATGTGGGACCATTTAGTGTGAGGAAAGCACTGGTCACACCACTGTAATGGTTTGCCATGATCCTGTGATGCGTGTACTACAGCGCAAGCATTTGTACTGATTCGATAAATGTTGGGAATATGATGAACATTTGCAGAAATTCCCCTTTGCCTAAGTGTGCCCTCTGAACTACATTGTGCAAAATATTCACCAGTGTGGGGTATAATTGCACAGAATGCACCGTTGAAAATGACGAGACCACAGAAATTCATTACCAGCAACAAACAAGCCACTCATGTAAAAAAAACTGTGGCATTCATCGAGAGGTGTTAAAAATAATTGTCTTGCAACATTTCAAATATATAAACTGGAACAGGGACATACCTAACACCTCTGAAGCACTAGGAAGCCCTTTACTATACTTCCCCCCTCTCCCGAAATATCTGGAAGGCACCTAGATCTCAAGTCACCTATCAATTCCCAGGAAAGTAGACCAGCCTCCATTAACTTAAAAGGAAAATCCACTGGATTGATGACACGATACACAGTTAATTGCATTATCGTGGCCCTACCAATCATGCTAGGGCACAAATAGAGACAAAGCTTTAGAGAAAAGGGCCATGATACTCCAATATATATGGCTCCACATTGCCCCAAAGTAGGCACTAAAGCAGTCCTCAAATACAGGTTGAGTTTCTAATCTCCAAAATGCTCTGAACCAGAAGCATTTTGGATATTGGATTTTTACTGTTTCTGGCAGGGTGCAGCAGACATCATGACGTCATGGCTGCCCAAAATATTCTGTTTTTTGGACTATTTTGGTTTTTAGAATTACGGATATTGGAGACTCAACTTGTACAACCAACAGATCATGTTTTGTGGATTTATTCAATCACGCACAGATGAGTTCATCTATTTTGCTAGTCATTAATTATCCCACCTGCCCCCACAAACAGAATTCCTAAACCAGACCTTTTGGGAAACCTTGATGGTTGAGGGGTGAGAATTACAAGTAACCACATTACCTCTCTGAAAATACACCTGAGCAGAGCATTGTCAGGGTCAATACCAGATGCACTGCAAAGCCCCCTTGCAAGTGTGACCAAAATTAGTGGACAATACCCCATGCATTAGTTACCAGAGATTCCACTTTGCAAATACACCTTTGGGTGTACACCAGGAGTGCAGCCCTGAATCTGCTTATTACAAAATAACTCTGAAAGACGCATCCTTGTTAAACTTAATACATATGCTGGCTGTTGAACTTCTATGAACAGCTAAGATGTCACTTTCCATTGAGGGGCTGGAAAGTGGGTACTGGTGGTTTGAGGGGGGCAGCAGGCTGACATTTTGCCTAGGATGTTGAGAAAACTTGCACCAGCCCTGGATGTGCCACAGAGAATGAAAGGAACCCTGGTGCTACATATACAATAACATAGAACCTACTGGAATCACTCACTATAGGTGATTTACCTATGATGTTAGGCAAGTATCCAGCCAGAAGGGTTACAGCTGTGTAACACAGTCAAGTTTAGAACCAAAAGAAAGGAAAGGAAAAGATAGTGCCTAAAATAATTAGTAATTAGCTATATCAAATCTGTGTAATCAGCAATTAAAATTTAACATAAAAAGGCATTCACATATGCAAGTTGCAAAACAATTAAATTGCTCATGACTGCAGCACTTACTCCGCTGTAGATATTTATGTCCATATCACTAGATGAGTGCAACAAATATTATTACAATTTTCTTATCAGCTATGGCAACAATAGTATAATCTATTTGTTTTAATAAACTGTAACCATGTATTTTTTCTGGATTTGTCTTATAATCATGAAGGAATGAATGCATAAAATATTTTTGTTATAGGGCTTTACCTAGTTTCCTGTCAGTATCAGATATGTGATAACACTCTCACAGGACAACTGCATAAAGGGAACTTGCAGCAACTCCCCTGATGCTATCTTTGGGGAATGGCCAGCTCCATAAAACACCGAGCACATGACAACTGAGGTAGAGGTACAGCAGGAGACAAAACACTGCGATTTATCCCATAGCGTACACAGAGGAATAACAAAAATATGTTCCATTGTGTTTGGCATAATAAAATAAGTGATCCTATCCCTACTTTAGTTTTTCTTTAGAGGGGTTTGAACTCTCTCACAGTATCTGTAGCAGTAACGGACATGATAAAAGGGTCCTTCACACATTTCAATTCTGCCTAAAGGCCGATTTTGACTTTGCAATTTCCCTTGAACTCCCCTGAGCCCGGTACCACTGATATTGACTATACAAACTGTGCGATTTTGGCTATGGGGGTAATTCCAAGTTGATCGCAGCAGGATTTTTGATAGCAATTGGGCAAAACCATGTGCACTGCAGGGGAGGCAGATATAACATGTGCAGAAAGAGTTAGATTTGGGTGGGTTATTTTATTTCTGTGCAGGGTAAATACTGGCTGCTTTATTTTTACACTGCAATTTAGATTGCAGATTGAACTCACCACACCCAAATCTAACTCTCTCTGCACATGATATATCTGCCTCCCCTGCAGTGCACATGGTTTTGCCCAATTGCTAACAAAAATCCTGCTGCGATCAACTTGGAATTACCCCCTATGTACAATTTTGACTATACTAGAAACTAGATTGTACACTTTCTAGTCAAAATTGACCTGTGTGCACAGTCTATTTTTTCTTGCAAAACGGACCCCGCGGGAGAGTGCATTGGCATCGCAAGGTGTATACACACGGTGTGATATGTACTATGTTTTCTGTATAGTCCATATTGGTAGTTATATTACACTGTGTGTATGCGGCTAAAGTGTCTGACTTGGAAAAAAAACAATAACAAAGAACAGCAGACTAAAAGTAGACACTTTGTGCATGGTCTTCTGTAACTAAGCTCCATTTGTTTAGAATTTGAAGATAATTAATAGCTCTTAATATGCAATTTATTTAAAGTAAATTAAATTACAAATAGAGAAATTGGAATATTTTTAACAGGAAAGTAAAAACTAAACAATGCTAAAACATTAACCCCCACCACACACACAGACCTTTCTTTATGTTTTTTCTTCTTCAAAGTAGTTAGATCCCTGGAGAAATTATTTGTGATAAAATCCCCAAGCACAGAAGCCTAACATGACTAAACCTGTAAACAACATTGTTTTTACAGTACTTGAGAACTGAAAGCAGTGATGCCGCCTATAAAACTTTTATTAGCTCTACATAATTTGATTTCTGTATACCACACACTGTTTGATTCCCCTTTAGACAGGACATAATACTATGCAGATATAAAAGTTATTTAGAAGGCATATGATTTTTAAATTACAATGTAGAACTCCTCATCTCAGAGATTCTTCATTCAGGACACATATTGTCTTGCAAAGTTACCATATTGTAGAAAATAAGAATTTACTCACCGGTAATTCTATTTCTCGTAGTCCGTAGTGGATGCTGGGAACTCCGTAAGGACCATGGGGGATAGCGGGCTCCGAAGGAGGCTGGGCACTCTAGAAAGATTTATGACTACCTGGTGTGCACTGGCTCCTCCCACTATGACCCTCCTCCAAGCCTCAGTTAGGACACTGTGCCCGGACGAGCTGACATAATAAGGAAGGATTTTGAATCCCGGGTAAGACTCATACCAGCCACACCAATCACACCGTACAACTCGTGATACTATATCCAGTTTGACAGTATGAAAACAACTGAGCCTCTCAACAGATGAACAATAACCCTTTAGTTAGCAATAACTATTTACAAGTATTGCAGACAATCCGCACTTGGGATGGGCGCCCAGCATCCACTACGGACTACGAGAAATAGAATTACCGGTGAGTAAATTCTTATTTTCTCTGACGTCCTAGTAGATGCTGGGAACTCCGTAAGGACCATGGGGATTATACCAAAGCTCCCAAACGGGCGGGAGAGTGCGGATGACTCTGCAGCACCGAATGAGAGAACTCCAGGTCCTCCTCAGCCAGGGCATCAAATTTGTAGAATTTTGCAAACGTGTTTGCCCCTGACCAAGTAGCTGCTCGGCAAAGTTGTAAAGCCGAGACCCCTCGGGCAGCCGCCCAAGATGAGCCCACCTTCCTTGTGGAATGGGCATTTACAGATTTTGGCTGTGGCAGGCCTGCCACAGAATGTGCAAGCTGAATTGTACTACAAATCCAGCGAGCAATAGTCTGCTTAGAAGCAGGAGCACCCAGCTTGTTGGGTGCATACAGGATAAACAGCGAGTCAGATTTTCTGACTCCAGCCGTCCTGGAAACATATATTTTCAGGGCCCTGACAACGTCTAGCAACTTGGAGTCCTCCAAATCCCTAGTAGCCGCAGGCACCACAATAGGCTGGTTCAGGTGAAACGCTGACACCACCTTAGGGAGAAACTGGGGACGAGTCCTCAATTCTGCCCTATCCATATGGAAAATCAGATAAGGGCTTTTACATGATAAAGCCGCCAATTCTGACACTCGCCTGGCTGAAGCCAAGGCCAATAACATGACCACTTTCCACGTGAGATATTTTAGATCCACGGTTTTTAGTGGCTCAAACCAATGTGATTTTAAGAAACTCAACACCACGTTGAGATCCCAAGGTGCCACAGGAGGCACAAACGGGGGCTGAATATGCAGCACTCCTTTCACAAATGTCTGAACTTCAGGTACTGAAGCTAGTTCTTTTTGAAAGAAATCGACAGAGCCGAGATCTGTACTTTAATGGAGCCTAGTTTTAGGCCCATATTCACTCCTGCTTGCAGGAAATGCAGAAATCGACCTAGTTGAAATTCCTCTGTTGGGGCCTTTTTGGCCTCGCACCATGCAACATATTTCCGCCATATGCGGTGATAATGCTTTGCCGTAACATCTTTCCTGGCTTTAATAAGCGTAGGAATGACTTCTTCCGGAATACCCTTTTCCTTCAGGATCCGGCGTTCAACCGCCATGCCGTCAAACGCAGCCGCGGTAAGTCTTGGAACAGACAGGGCCCCTGCTGTAGCAGGTCCTGTCTGAGCGGCAGAGGCCACGGGTCCTCTGAGATCATCTCTTGAAGTTCCGGGTACCACGCTCGTCTTGGCCAATCCGGAACCACGAGAATTGTGTTTACTCCTCGCTTTCTTATTATTCTCAATACCTTTGGTATGAGAGGCAGAGGAGGGAACACATAAACCGACTGGTACACCCACGGTGTCACTAGAGCGTCCACAGCTATCGCCTGAGGGTCCCTTGACCTGGCGCAATATCTTTTTAACTTTTTGTTGAGGCGGGACGCCATCATGTCCACCTGTGGTTTTTCCCAACGGTTTACCAGCATCTGGAAGACTTCTGGATGAAGTCCCCACTCTCCCGGGTGGAGGTCGTGTCTGCTGAGGAAGTCTGCTTCCCAGTTATCCACTCCCGGAAAGAACACTGCTGACAGTGCTAGTACATGATTCTCCGCCCATCGGAGAATTCTTGTGGCTTCTGCCATTGCCATCCTGCTTCTTGTGCCTCCCTGTCGATTTACATGGGCGACTGCCGTGATGTTGTATGACTGGATCAGCACCGGCTGGTGTAGGAGCAGGGATTTTGCTTGACTTAGGGCATTGTAAATGGCCTTTAGTTCCAGAATATTTATGTGAAGGGAAGTCTCCTGACTCGACCATAGTCCTTGGAAGTTTCTTCCCCATGTGACTGCCCCCCAGCCTCGAAGGCTGGCATCCGTGGTCACCAGGACCCAGTCCTGTATGCCGAACCTGCGGCCCTCCAGAAGATGGGCACTCTGCAGCCACCACTGTAGAGACACCCTGGTTCTTGGAGACAGGGTTATTAAGCGATGCATCTGAAGATGCGATCCGGACCATTTGTCCAATAGGTCCCACTGAAAGATTCTGGCATGGAACCTGCCGAAGGGAATTGCTTCGTAAGAAGCTTCAGAATCCAGCCGTGCTGGTGCAGCACTTCCTGAGATAGTGCTACTCCCACCAACAACTGTTCCTTGGATCTCGCCTTTATTAGGAGATCGTCCAAGTACGGGATAATTAAAACTCCCTTTTTTCGAAGGAGTATCATCATTTCCGCCATAACCTTGGTAAATACCCTCGGTGCCGTGGACAGTCCAAACGGCAGCGTCTGGAATTGGTAATGGCAATCCTGTACCACAAATCTGAGGTACTCCTGGTGAGGATGGTAAATGGGGACATGCAAGTAAGCATCCTTGATGTCCAGGGATACCATGTAATCCCCCTCGTCCAGGCTTGCAATAACCGCCCTGAGCGATTCCATCTTGAACTTGAATTTTTTTATGTATGTGTTCAAGGATTTCAAATTTAAAATGGGTCTCACCGAACCATCCGGTTTCGGCACCACAAATAGTGTGGAATAGTAACCCCGGCCTTGTTGAAGTAGGGGTACCTTGATTATCACCTGCTGGGAATACAGCTTGTGAATTGCCGCTAGCACCGCCTCCCTGTCTGAGGGAGCAATCGGCAAGGCAGATTTTAGGAACCGGTGGGGTGGAGACGCCTCGAATTCCAGTTTGTACCCCTGAGATACTATTTGAAGGATCCAGGGATCCACCTGTGAGCGAGCCCACTGATCGCTGAAATTCTTGAGGCGGCCCCCCACCGTACCTGGCTCCGCCTATGGAGCCCCACCGTCATGCGGCGGACTTGGAAGAAGAAGTGGGGGAGGACTTTTGCTCCTGGGAACCTGCTGTTTGTTGCAGCCTTTTTCCCCTACCTCTGCCTCTGGACAGAAAAGACCCGCCTTTTCCACGCTTGTTTTTCTGGGTCCGAAAGGACTGAACCTGATAAAACGGCGCCTTCCTAGGCTGTGAGGGGACATGGGGTAAAAATGCTGACTTCCCAGACGTTGCTGTGGAAACTAGGTCCGAGAGACCATCCCCAAATAATTCCTCACTCTTATAAGGCAAAACTTCCATGTGCCTTTTAGAATCTGCATCTCCTGTCCACTGGCGAGTCCATAAGCCTCTCCTAGCAGAAATGGACAATGCACTTACTTTAGATGCCAGCCGGCAGATTTCCCTCTGTGCATCTCTCATATATAAGACTGAGTCTTTGATATGGTCTATGGTTAGCAGGATCGTGTCTCTGTCTAGTGTGTCAATATTTTCTGACAGTTTATCTGACCACGCGGCGGCAGCACTGCACATCCATGCTGACGCAATAGCTGGTCTAAGTATAATGCCTGAGTGTGTATATACAGACTTCAGGATCGCCTCCTGCTTTCTATCAGCAGGTTCCTTGAGGGCGGCCGTATCCGGAGACGGTAGTGCCACCTTTTTAGACAAACGTGTGAGCGCTTTATCCACCCTAGGAGGTGTTTCCCAACGTGACCTATCCTCTGGCGGGAAAGGGAACGCCATTAGTACCTTCTTAGGAATTACCAATTTTTTATCAGGGAAAGCCCACGCTTCTTCACACACTTCATTTAATTCATCTGATGGGGGGAAAACTACGGGTAGTTTTTTTTCCCCCAAACATAATACCCTTTTTAGTGGTACCTGTAGTTATATCAGAAATGTGTAACACCTCTTTCATTGCCTCAATCATGCAGTGAATGGCCTTAGTGGGCATCAGGTTAGACTCATCGTCGTCGACACTGGTGTCAGTATCAGTGTCGACATCTGGGTCTGCGGTCTGAGGTAGCGGGCGTTTTAGAGCCCCTGATGACCTTTGAGACGCCTGGACAGGCACGAGCTGAGAAGTCGGCTGTCCCACATTTGGCATGTCGTCAAATTTCTTATGTAAGGAGTCTATACGTGCACTAATTTCTTTCCATAAGCTCATCCACTCAGGTGTCTGCCCCGCAGGCGGTGACATCCCTTCTAAAGGCATCTGCTCCGTCTCCACATCATTATCCTCATCAAACATGTCGACACAGCCGTACCGACACACCGCACACACACAGGGAATGCTCCAACAGAGGACAGGACCCACAAAAGCCCTTTTGGGGGACAGAGTGAGAGTATGCCAGCACACACCAGAGCGCTATATAATGCAGGGACTAACTGAGTTATGTCCCCTATAGCTGCTTATTCTATATAAATGTATACTGCGCCTAAATTTAGTGCCCCCCCTCTCTTTTTTACCCTTTTCTGTAGTGTAGACTGCAGGGGAGAGCCAGGGAGCTTCCTTCCAGCGGAGCTGTGAGGGAAAAATGGCGCCAGTGTGCTGCAGGAGATAGCTCCGCCCCTTTTCCGCGGACTATTCTCCCGCTTTTTCCTATATTCTGGCAGGGGTATTTTCCACATATATAGCCTCTGGGGCTATATATTGTGGTATTTTTGCCAGCCAAGGTGTCATTATTGCTTCTCAGGGCGCCCCCCCCAGCGCCCTGCTCCCTCAGTGACCGGAGTGTGAAGTGTGTGTGAGGAGCAATGGCGCACAGCTGCAGTGCTGTGCGCTACCTTGGTGAAGACTGATGTCTTCTGCCGCCGATTTTCCGGACCTCTTCTTGCTTCTGGCTCTGTAAGGGGGACGGCGGCGCGGCTCCGGGACCGAACATCAAGGCTGGGCCTGCGGTCGATCCCTCTGGAGCTAATGGTGTCCAGTAGCCTAAGAAGCCCAAGCTGGCTGCAAGCAGGCAGGTTCGCTTCTTCTCCCCTTAGTCCCTCGCTGCAGTGAGCCTGTTGCCAGCAGGTCTCACTGAAAATAAAAAACCTAATTTCTATACTTTCTTTCTAAAGGCTCAGGAGAGCCCCTAGTGTGCATCCAACCTCGGCCGGGCACAAAATCTAACTGAGGCTTGGAGGAGGGTCATAGTGGGAGGAGCCAGTGCACACCAGGTAGTCATAAATCTGTCTAGAGTGCCCAGCCTCCTTCGGAGCCCGCTATCCCCCATGGTCCTTACGGAGTTCCCAGCATCCACTAGGACGTCAGATAAATTATGTTACGTTTATCACATAGTACACTTTTCCTACAAATATAATGGCCAATAGATTCACTTATGTCAGAAAAAGAATGTCACTGTGCTTGTTGGCAGCCCGTTGGAAGTACATATATCTTTATAGGTAAATAAACACATATTCTAAAACATGTCTGCTTATACTGTATATAAGTTTGCAAGTTCTACTGAGCTTTGTATAGTAATACAGCGGTGCAAGTATGCGGGTACGCCGTACCCTTAAGAATTTCGCCGTGGGTACGCCGTACACACACCGACGGGCCGCCGCTTGCTACCGCTGATGTGAGGGGAGGAGAGCGCAGCCTGCGCCTCTCCTGCCCTCAGTGTCCTCGTTCAAATCAGCGCCGCCCGTGAGCCAATCAGAGCTCGCGGAGCTTTGATTGGCTCACGGATCGGCGCTGAATATTGAACTCACCCGCCGGAGACTGAGGGGAAGGAGAGGCGCAGGCTGCGCTCTCCTCCCCTCACACACGGGAGACAACACAACAGCAGCAGCGGTGAGCTGGGGAAGGAGGGGGAGGCAGCACTGTGGGGGGCAATGTATACCTGGCACTGTGGGGGGCAATGTATACCTGGCACTGTGGGGGGCAATGTATACCTGGCACTGTGGGGGGCAATGTATACCTGGCACTGTGGGGGGCAATGTATACCTGGCACTGTTGTGGGCAATGTATACCTGGCACTGTGGGGGGCAATGTATACCTGGCACTGTGGGGGGCAATGTATATCTGGCACTATGGGGGGGCATTCGTGTTTCTGGCACTGTGGGGGGCATTCGTGTATCTGGCACTGTGGGGCATTCGTGTATCTGGCACTGTGGGGCATTCGTGTATCTGGCACTGTGGGGCATTCGTGTATCTGGCACTGTGGGGCATTAGTGTATCTGGCACTGTGGGGCATCGTGCATCTGGCACTGTGGGGCAACGTGTATCTGGCACTGTGGGGGTCATATGTGTATCTGCCCCTCCCCCATATGTGTATCACGCCCACATTTTCATTGGTCACGCCCCATATGGCATTTGGCCACATCCATTTTTTGGCGCGCGCACACAGTACCTGTAAGACATTTTTTTCTACTTGCACCACTGAGTAAGCAGTTTTTTGGTGTTTTTTTTTTTTTTTTTTTTTAAGTACAATGTAGTACAAAGAAGTGTTCTTTAAAAAAATCTAGATAGCTGAAACTCAAAAAGCTACAAGCTACAGTCCACTTACTGTAAATATGAAACGAGAAATGTTTCCAAAATTCAGATTACTAGAAAAACGTACCATAGTCAAGAGACTGGGTATAGTTAAAATGCATATGGACAGTTCACTCTGTAAAGCATCCTGAATTCCCCCCCAGTAGATGGAGTTGAGACACTGGGGTATTTCAGGCATACTGTTGATTGATTTAATAAAATTATTAATAGTGCATCTAGTGCACATTGACATCTCCACATAATACTGGGAAAAGGCTGTTATTTTCTTTTGCATTCATGTTAATCCTGTGTTTTGTGTATGAGCTGCACTTTCCTTATATGAAGCAATGGTCTCTAGTGCATTGGCGTCTCTCTTCTGTCTACTGTAATGAAAATGGGATGCAGCATGGGTGGGATACAAATGACTGAACGCAGTAAATCTTAAACTTACTTTTTTTAATCTTAAAATAGTCTTGGTCAGGGACGTTACTAAAGTAAACCAAATCCGGACACCATTCACTGAATTATTGTTCAAATGCTGAAATATAAGACGACTGGTGTGAACAGGAAAAATTGTGTAACTTTATCTAAGCCTTACATTCTGAGAAGGTCCTGAGACTCTTACATAATACTTTATGCAGATGTATCCTCAAATCCCTTCATACCTTTGCTCTGGGCACACATAGCCTCTCTTGGCCTGACTGTGTCTTAGCGACTTAGCCGTGGAAAGCGTCCTTTTTTCAAAATTTGCATTTTATTTGCAATTCTAAAAATTGGAAAAAGTGACCAAACTACATAACTAGAGTATAGTGACCACTGGGGCTTGCAGTACTCGTTCATATGTGGGTGACTAATGGTGGGTACACGCTATGCGATACGCTCTATGAGCGATATAGCATAGTTCTTACCCTCCCAGGCCGCCGACATAGTCCATACACACTATGCGATATCGCACATGATATCGCATAGTCACGTCATGCATCGGCCGGCCCGAACTGCATGTACAGACAACAGCGAGAGTCGATAACGACCCCCGGGAGCGCGCATCTTTCGTCGTTGGCAGCATACAAACTTGACGATATTGTAAACAATATCACTCAGGTGGGTAAAAATAGGATTTTAATTACCTGCCGGTAAATCCTTTTCTCGTAGTCCGTAGAGGATACTGGGGATCCATTTAGTACCACTGGGTATAGACGGGTCCACTAGGAGCCATGGGCACTTTAAGAATTTGATAGTGTGGGCTGTCTCCTCCCTCTAGGCCCCTCCTACAAGACTCAGTCTAGAAAACTGTGTCCGAGGAGACGAACATACTTTGAGAGAAGGATAAAAGGAAAGTGGTGAGATTCCTAACCAGCACACACAAAGAAGAGGAAAGCGATGCTAGCCAAACTTGAAACAGGAACAGCAACAGCTGAAACAAACCATAATACTTAACCACGTAACAGTGCAGGAAGAACGAAGCACTGGGTGGGCACCCAGTATCCTCTTCGGACTACGAGAAAAGGATTTACCGGTAGGTAATTAAAATCCTATTTTCTCTTAAGTCCTAGAGGATACTGGGTATCCATTTAGTACCACGGGGAATTACCAAAGCTCCCAAATCGGGTGGGAGAGTGCTGGGGTTCCTGCAGAATTGATTGACCAAACTGAAGGTCCTCAGAGGCCAAAGTATCGAACTTGAAAAACTTTGCAAACGTGTTCGAACCTGACCAAGTAGCTGCATGGCAGAGCTGTAAGGCCGAGACACCCCGGGCAGCCGCCCAAGAAGTACCCACCGACCTAGTCGAGTTGGCCTGTACAGATTTAGGAACCGGCCATCCTGCCGTGGAATAAGCATGCTGGATAGTGAGCATGATCCAGGGCGCAATTGACTGCTTTGAAGCAGGACACCCAATCTTATTGGGATCGTAAAGAACAAACCACAAGTCCAATTTCCTGTGACGAGCTGTTCTCGTCACATACACCTTCAAAGCCCTCACAATATCCAAAGACTTCAAAGTAATAGAGGTGTCAGTAACCACCAAAACCACAATAGGTTGGTTGATGTGAAACGCAGACACCACCTTAGGAAGAAATTGCTAACGAGTCCTGAGTTCCGCTCTGTCCTCATGGAAAATTAAAATAAGAATTTACTTACCGATAATTCTATTTCTCATAGTCCGTAGTGGATGCTGGGAACTCCGTAAGGACCATGGGGAATAGCGGCTCCGCAGGAGACTGGGCACAAAAGTAAAAGCTTTATGACTAGCTGGTGTGCACTGGCTCCTCCCCCTATGACCCTCCTCCAAGCCTCAGTTAGGATACTGTGCCCGGACGAGCGTACATAATAAGGAAGGATCTTGAATCCCGGGTAAGACTCATACCAGCCACACCAATCACACCGTACAACCTGTGATCTGAACCCAGTTAACAGTATGATAAACGTAGGAGCCTCTGAAAAGATGGCTCACAACAATAAACAACCCGATTTTTGTAACAATAACTACATACAAGTATTGCAGACAATCCGCACTTGGGATGGGCGCCCAGCATCCACTATGGACTATGAGAAATAGAATTATCGGTAAGTAAATTCTTATTTTCTCTGACGTCCTAGTGGATGCTGGGAACTCCGTAAGGACCATGGGGATTATACCAAAGCTCCCAAACGGGCGGGAGAGTGCGGATGACTCTGCAGCACCGAATGAGAGAACTCCAGGTCCTCCTCAGCCAGGGTATCGAATTTGTAAAATTTAGCAAACGTGTTTGCCCCTGACCAAGTAGCTGCTCGGCAAAGTTGTAAAGCCGAGACCCCTCGGGCAGCCGCCCAAGATGAGCTCACCTTCCTTGTGGAATGGGCTTTTACAGTTTTTGGCTGTGGCAGGCCTGCCACAGAATGTGCAAGTTGAATTGCACTACAAATCCAACGAGCAATCGTCTGCTTAGAAGCAGGAGCACCCAGCTTGTTGGGTGCATACAGGATAAACAGCGAGTCAGATTTTCTGACTCCAGCCGTCCTGGAAACATATATTTTCAGGGCCCTGACTACGTCCAGCAACTTGGAGTCCTCCAAGTCCCTAGTAGCCGCAGGCACCACAATAGGCTGGTTCATGTGAAACGCTGAAACCACCTTAGGGAGAAATTGAGGGCGAGTCCTCAGTTCTGCCCTGTCTGAATGAAAAATTAGGTAAGGGCTTTTATATGATAAAGCCGCCAATTCTGAGACACGCCTGGCTGAAGCCAGGGCTAACAGCATGACCACTTTCCATGTGAGATATTTTAATTCCACAGTGGTGAGTGGTTCAAACCAATGTGACTTTAGGAGACTCAACACTACATTGAGATCCCAAGGTGCCACTGGAGGCACAAAAGGAGGCTGTATATGCAGTACCCCTTTGACAAACGTCTGAACTTCAGGCACTGAAGCCAGTTCTTTTTGGAAGAATATTGACAGGGCCGAAATTTGAACCTTAATGGACCCTAATTTTAGGCCCATAGATAGTCCTGTTTGCAGGAAATGCAGGAAACGACCCAGTTGAAATTCCTCTGTAGGGGCCTTCTTGGCCTCACACCACGCAACATATTTTCGCCAAATGCGGTGATAATGTTTCGCAGTTACATCCTTCCTGGCCTTGATCAGGGTAGGGATGACTTCATCTGGAATGCCTTTTTCCTTCAGGATCTGGCGTTCAACCTCCATGCCGTCAAACGCAGCCGCGGTAAGTCTTGGAACAGACAAGGTCCCTGCTGGAGCAGGTCCTTTCTTAGAGGTAGAGGCCACGGGTCCTCCGTGAGCATCTCTTGAAGTTCCGGGTACCAAGTCCTCATTGGCCAATCCGGAGCCACGAGTATAGTTCTTACTCCTCTCCTTCTTATGATTCTCAATACTTTGGGTATGAGAGGCAGAGGAGGGAACACATACACTGACTGGTACACCCACGGTGTTACCAGAGCGTCCACCGCTATCGCCTGAGGGTCCCTTGACCTGGCGCAATATCTGTCTAGTTTCTTGTTGAGACGAGACGCCATCATGTCCACCTTTGGTTTTTCCCAACGGTTTACAATCACGTGGAAGACTTCTGTGTGAAGTCCCCACTCCCCCGGGTGGAGGTCGTGTCTGCTGAGGAAGTCTGCTTCCCAGTTGTCCACTCCCGGAATGAACACCGCTGACAGTGCTGTCACATAATTTTCCGCCCAGCGAAGAATTCTTGCAGCTTCTGCCATTGCCCTCCTGCTTCTTGTGCCGCCCTGTCTGTTTACGTGGGCGACTGCCGTGATGTTGTTCGATTGGATCAATACCGACTGACCCTGAAGCAGAGGCCTTGCTTGACTTAGGGCATTGTAAATTGCCCTTAGTTCCAGGATATTTATGTGAAGAGACGTTTCCATGCTTGACCACAAGCCCTGGAAATTTCTTCCCTGTGTGACTGCTCCCCAGCCTCTCAGGCTGGCATCCGTGGTCACCAGAATCCAGTCCTGAATGCCGAATCTGCGGCCCTCTAGAAGATGAGCACTCTGCAACCACCACAGGAGAGACACCCTTGTCCTTGGAGATAGGGTTATCCGCTGATGCATCTGAAGATGCGATCCGGACCATTTGTCCAGCAGATCCCACTGAAAAGTTCTTGCATGGAATCTTCCGAATGGAATCGCTTCGTAAGAAGCCACCATCTTTCCCAGGACCCTTGTGCATTGATGCACTGACACTTGTCCTGGTTTCAGGAGGTTCCTGACTAGCTCGGATAACTCCCTGGCCTTCTCCTCCGGGAGAAACACCTTTTTCTGGACTGTGTCCAGAATCATCCCTAGGAACAGTAGACGTGTTGTTGGAATCAGCTGTGATTTTGGAATATTTAGAATCCACCCGTGCTGACGTAGCACTACCTGAGATAGTGCTACTCCGACCTCTAACTGTTCCCTGGACCTTGCCCTTATCAGGAGATCGTCCAAGTAAGGGATAATTAAGACGCCTTTTCTTCGAAGAAGAATCATCATTTCGGCCATTACCTTGGTAAAGACCCGTGGTGCCGTGGACAATCCAAACGGCAGCGTCTGAAACTGATAATGACAGTTTTGTACCACAAACCTGAGGTACCCTTGGTGAGAAGGGTAGATTGGGACATGGAGATCAGCATCTTTGATGTCCAGAGACACCATATAGTCCCCTTCTTCCAGGTTCGCTATCACTGCTCTGAGTGACTCCATCTTGAATTTGAACCTTTTTATGTAAGTGTTCAATGATTTCAGATTTAAAATCGGTCTCACCGAGCCGTCCGGCTTCGGTACCACAAACAGCGTGGAGTAATACCCCTTTCCCTGTTGTAGGAGGGGTACCTTGATTATCACCTGCTGGGAATACAGCTTGTGAATAGCTTCCAATACTGCCTCCCTGTCGGAGGGAGACGTTGGTAGAGCAGACTTCAGGAACCGGCGAGGGGGAGATGTCTCGAATTCCAATTTGTACCCCTGTGATACTACCTGCAGGATCCAGGGGTCCACTTGCGAGTGAGCCCACTGCGCGTTGAAATTTTTGAGACGGGCCCCCACCGTGCCTGAGTCCGCTTGTAAAGCCCCAGCGTCATGCTGAAGACTTGGCAGAAGCGGGGGAGGGCTTCTGATCCTGGGAAGAGGCTGCCTGCTGCAGTCTTTTTCCCCTTCCTCTGCCCCGGGGCAGAAATGAGTGGCCTTTTGCCCGCTTGCCCTTATGGGGACGAAAGGACTGAGTTTGAAAAGACGGTGTCTTTTTCTGCCGAGAGGTGACCTGGGGTAAAAAGGTGGATTTCCCAGCCGTCGCCGTGGCCACCAGGTCCGATAGACCGACCCCAAATAACTCCTCCCCTTTATACGGCAAAACTTCCATATGCCGTTTGGAATCCGCATCACCTGACTACTGTCGTGTCCATAAACTTCTTCTGGCAGAAATGGACAGCGCACTTACTCTTGATGCCAGGGTGCAAATATCCCTCTGTGCATCTCGCATATATAGTAATGCATCCTTTAAATGCTCTATAGTCAATAATATACTGTCCCTATCCAGGGTATCAATATTTTCAGTCAGGGAATCCGACCAAGCCACTCCAGCGCTGCACATCCAGGCTGAGGCGATTGCTGGTCGTAGTATAACACCAGTATGTGTGTATATACCCTTTAGGATATTTTCCAGCTTTCTATCAGCTGGTTCCTTGAGGGCGGCCGTATCAGGAGACGGCAACGCCACTTGTTTTGATAAGCGTGTGAGCGCCTTATCTACCCTAGGGGGTGTTTCCCAACGCGCCCTAACCTCTGGCGGGAAAGGGTATAATGCCAATAATTTATTAGAAATCAGCAGTTTTTTATCGGGGGAAACCCACGCTTTGTCACACACCTCATTTAATTCATCTGATTCAGGAAAAACTATGGGTAGTTTTTTCACACCCCACATAATACCCCTTTTTGTGGTACTTGTAGTATCAGAAATGTTCAAAGCCTCCTTCATTGCCGTGATCATGTAACGTGTGGCCCTACTGGACATTACGTTTGTCTCGTCACCGTCGACGCTGGAGTCAGTATCCGTGTCTGGGTCTGTGTCGACCATCTGAGGTAACGGGCGCTTTAGAGCCCCTGACGGTGTTTGAGACGCCTGGACAGGCACTAACTGATTTGCCGGCTGTCTCATGTCGTCAACAGTTTTTTGCAAAGTGCTGACACTGTCACGTAATTTCTTCCATACGACCATCCAGTCAGGTGTCGACTCCCTAGGGGGTGACATCACTAACACAGGCAATTGCTCTGCTTCCACATCATTTTCCTCCTCATACATGTCGACACAATCGTACCGACACCCAGCACACACACAGGGAATGCTCTGAAAGAGGACAGGACCCCACGAGCCCTTTGGGGAGACAGAGGGAGAGTTTGCCAGCACACACCAGAGCGCTATATATATACAGGGATAACCTTATGTAAGTGTTACTCCCTTTATAGCTGCTGTTTTATATTAGCTGCCAATAGTGCCCCCCCTCTCTTGTTTTACCCTGATTCTGTAGCAGGACTGCAGGGGAGAGTCAGGGAGCCGTCCTTCCAGCGGAGCTGTGAGGGAAAATGGCGCTTGTGTGCTGAGGACATAGGCTCCGCCCCCTTTTCGGCTGCCTTTTCTCCCGCTTTTTTTAGGAAAACTGGCAGGGGTTAAATGCATCCATATAGCCCAGGAGCTATATGTGATGCATTTCTTTAGCCATATAAGGTTTAAAACGTGTTTTATTGCGTCTCAGGGCGCTCCCCCCCAGCGCCCTGCACCCTCAGTGACCGGAGTGTGAAGTGTGCTGAGAGCAATGGCGCACAGCTGCAGTGCTGTGCGCTACCTTATTGAAGACAGGAACGTCTTCTGCCGCCGATTTTTCCGGACCTCTTAGCTCTTCTGGCTCTGTAAGGGGGCCGGCGGCGCGGCTCCGGGACCCATCCAAGCTGAGCCTGTGATCGTCCCTCTGGAGCTAATGTCCAGTAGCCAAGAAGCCCAATCCACTCTGCATGCAGGTGAGTTCGCTTCTTCTCCCCTTAGTCCCACGATGCAGTGAGCCTGTTGCCAGCAGGTCTCACTGAAAATAAAAAAACCTATTTAAACTTTTACTCTAAGCAGCTCAGGAGAGCTACCTAGCATGCACCCTTCTCGGCCGGGCACAAAAATCTTAACTGAGGCTTGGAGGAGGGTCATAGGGGGAGGAGCCAGTGCACACCAGCTAGTCATAAAGCTTTTACTTTTGTGCCCAGTCTCCTGCGGAGCCGCTATTCCCCATGGTCCTTACGGAGTTCCCAGCATCCACTAGGACGTCAGAGAAATAGGGGATCTTGTAAGACAACGCCCCCAGCTCCGACACACGTCTTGCTGAAGCAAAGGCTAACAGTGTGATGGACTTCTACGTAAGATATTTTACGTATACCTCCTGTAACGGTTCAAACCAGACCGATTGGAGGAACTGCAGCACCAAATTGAGATCCCAAGGTGCCGTGGGAGGCACAAAGGGAGGCTGGATGCGCAGAACCACTTTCAAGAATGTCTTGACCTCAGGAAGAGACGCCAATTGTTTCTGAAGGAAACTGGACAAGGCCGAAATCTGGAATTTTATGGAGCCCAGACGTAGGCCCACATCCTCACCCGACTGCAGAAAATGCAGGAAATGTCCCAAATGAAATTCCACCACAGAATATTTTCTGATCTCACACCAAGAGACGTATTTCTTCCAAATACGGTGGTAATGTTTAGACGTTACCCCCTTCCTGGCTTGGATCATAGTCAGGATGACCTTGTCAGGGATGCCTCTCCTGGCTAGAATCAGCCATTCAACTTCCAAGCCATGTTAAGTCTTGAGAGACGAATGGCCCTGTTGCAGGAGATCCTCACGAAGAGGTAGAGGCCACGGATCTTCCATGAGCATCTCCAGAAGATCCGTGTACCAGGCCCTTCTTGGCCAGTCTGGAGCAATGAGAATTGCTTGAACTTTTTCCCTTTTTATTCTTTTCAGAATTCTTGGGATAAGCGGAAGTGGAGGGAACACGTACACCATCTGATAGACCCATTGAGTTGTCAGAGCGTCCACTGCCACTGCCTGTTGGTCTTTCGACCTGGAACAATACCGCTTGAGCTTCTTGATGAGACGAGAGGCCATCATGTCGATTAGTGGACATCCACATCGACGTGTCAAGCACCTGAACACCACCGTGTGAAGGCCCCATTCCCTGAGGAAGTCGCTTCCCAGTTGTTTACTCCCTTGATGAAGACCGCCGACAACGCCACAGCGTGTTTTTCCGCCCAGAGGGGAATTCTTGATACCTCTGACATTGCTGACCTGCTTTTCATTCCGCCCTGTCGGTTTATGTACGTCACTGCCCTTAGAATCCACCCGTGATCCAGGAGTAGTTTGGTTGTGAGGCCAATGCTGTCCAACAACCTTTCCCTGGACAGTGCCTTTATCAGAAGATGGAATTATGTTCACTCCCTGCTTGCGAAGGAGAAACATCATCTCTGCCATCACCTTGGTGAACACCTTTAGTGCCATGGGTAGACCAAATGCCAGGGCCTCGAAGTGGTAGGGACAGTTCTACAGCGCAAACCATAGATAAGCCTGGTGAGCCAGCCAGATCAGAATGTAAAGGTATTAACAGAGAGAATTGGTTTGGTTCCGCACAGGAGAAATATTGTAATAAAGAACATAGATTAGTACACAGATTGTAAAAAACTGTTCAGAGAATGACCAACGATACTGAGTTTAAAGATTCTTAATGAAGATATCTAAACAATTATTTAGGTTGGCGGTGCTCCCAGAGTCAGTAACAGTAGGGCAAGAAGAAGAAAAAAGAAAGACTCTGTGTTGGGGCACACTTAGAAATTTGAAATAAATTTATTAAGACTTAACATTTAATGAATGACAAATAAAATAATAAAGAGTTTGATACAAAAAAATGTTCAAAAGCACAAAGTATACATTTACTATTGACAAAGATTACAGCAAAAGATTTTAGGTACTAAATTGGAATCAGGATAAGCCTGATACAAAATTAAGAGCACCTGTGGTGAAAAAAAAAAAATATATATAATGTAAAGGTACGCAGCCTTGATATCCATAGACACCAGGAATCCCCCCCCCTCCGCCAGACTGGAGATCACCGCTCTCAGAAACTCCATCTTGAATTTGAACACTCGAAAGTACGGGTTCAGTAATTTTAGATTTAAAATCGACCTTACCGAACCGTCCGGTTTCGGTACTACAAACAAGATGGAATAATATCCCTTGTTTTGGAGATGAGGTGGAACTAGAACAATGACCCGTGTCTGTACCAGTTTTTGGATGGCATCCTGTAAGGTTATACTTGCCTCTTGTGAAACTGGTAATCCTGATTTGAATAATTTGTGAGGTGGGAACTCCTGAAACTCCAGTCTGTAGCCCTGGGAAATATGATCTATGACCCAGGGAACCTGGCATGATGTTATCCAGATGTGACTGAAAAACTTTAGTCAGGCTCCCATCTGCCTTTACTTCTCTTGTGAAGGGTAGGCCTCCCACGCCTTTACTTGAGTCCACGTCCGCAGTCCACTGGCATATCCATAAGCCTCTGCGTGCTGACACTGCCATAGCAGTGGTGCGTGCATTAAGTAAACCTACTTCTTTTATGGCTTTCACCATAAAGTTCACAGAGTCCTGTATATGTTGAAGGGGTAAAACAATCTCCCCCCTAGATAAGGAATCCAACCCCTCAATTAGGTTTACCTGACCATTTAGCAAAGGCTTTAGTAATCCATGCACAAGCTATAGTGGGTCTCTGTGCCACCCCAGCAGCCATATACAAGGATTTGAGTGTGGTCTCAATTCTACGATCCGCCATGTCTTTCAAGGAGGCAGCACCAGGGACAGGCAACACTATTTTCCGTGACAGCCTGGATACTGATGCATCCACCATCGGTGGATTTTCCAATTTTTTCCTATCCTCAGGAAAAAAAGGAAAGGATGAGAGTAACCTTTTAGGGATCTGAAATTTCCTACCAGGATTAACCCACGGTTCTTCAAACAGGGTATTAAGTTCCTTTGATACAGGAAACGTGACTGAGGACTTATTTTTACATTAAAATAAGATTCCTCACACTCCTGTCACCTTATCAGGAATTTGCGGGACGTCTCTGATGGCTTCTATAAAAGCCTCTATTCCCTGTGACAGAGCAGCATCCCCCCTCCTTCTGAGTCCACCTCCCCTTCCTCCATGTCTGACCCTTGATCATCCGAGTCAGACTGCAGGATATGGGACAGAGCACGTTTTTGCGGACAAATGGTAGGGGTCTGAGACGCTGGTTTGGGGACTGAGTCTCTGTTCATAAACTCATCCACAGACTGTCTTTCTCATTGCGGGACAATTTAGTAGAAATATGGGAAATCATTCCTTTAATAGAAACCAGCCATGCTGGTTCAGCCCCGCTAGCCTGGGAAGGTGCACTACACTGAGTACACAGTAGTGATCCCCCTGGGGAAGAGGGACACTCTGCCATACATGAAACACACTCTTTGCCTGACATATTGTGAATGTGACAGCACAGATACACAGGAAAAGGTTAAGAGCACAATTAACCCACAAAGAGCCCTTCCAGGAGGACACAGAGATATTATGGAGCCAGCACACCGCGCTGTTATCGCTAATGCCAAGCTTAGCCAGGTCGCAGACTAAGTACCCAGATTGGGGACTTAGTACACTAATAATCGCTCCCCCCCCCCTACTATGATCCCCTGGTAACGCTGAGGTAATCTGGAGTCACTGTGGAGGAGCTGCGCGTCCATGTCAGTCAGCGTCTGTGTCCACTGCAGAGGGAAAATGGCGCTAGTGACCTGCTGGATCCGCTCATATTGAAGTGCCGCCCCCTCAAAGGCGCGTGGACTTCATGCTGTTTTATACTGGCTGAGGTAGTTTAGTGCTTAAAAAGGAGTCCCAACTGTTTTAAGTCTGTGTTTGCCAGAGTGGGTACTGTGTACAGTGTACTGAGACTCATTTCGCTCCCTCAGAAGCGGTGCGTCTGCACTGTGTACTGAGTCTGGAGACGCAGTCCGCCCCGGTTAGAAGCCTTGCGTCTCCGTACCCTCATGTCGCCATAATGGCCGGTGATGCCGGCTTAGTACTCACCACTTTTCACTCTTCTGGCTCTGTTAGGGGTGGCGGCGTGCTGCGGGAATGTACGCTCGCCGTGGTAGGGCTTGCGAATAGTTCCCTCAGGAGCTAGTGTCCTGTCAGCGGAGAACGGGACCATTAACCCTTCAAGAGGTTGGGCCGTTCCCCCCTCTAAGTCCCACGAAGCAGGCAGGCTGGTGCCATCCATTCCTGCCTGAAAATAACAAAAAAATAAATGCAGAAAACTCTTCAGGAGCTTCCATAAGCATGACCGGTTCCTCCGGGCACATTTTTTAAACCGAGTCTGGTAGGAGGGGGCATAGAGAGAGGAGCCAGCCCACACTATCAAATTCTTAAAGTGCCCATGGCTCCTAGTGGACCAGTCTATACCCCATGGTACTAAATGGATCCCCAGTATCCTCTGTCTAGGACATAAGAAAAATGAGTGTTATTGTTTACAAAATAGTCTAGTGTGTACCCACCATAAGTAACAAATCTGTATAAAAAAAGATTAGATCAAGTGGCTCCTTTCCGCGATGTTGAATCTACGACTAAGTTCATAGGATGTACTAATTCCAATCGTAATGTAGCAGAACAGATAGTGTAATGGTTAGCATTACTGTGTCACAGCACTAAGAACTTGGGTTCAATTCCCATCATGGCCCTAACTATGTGGAGTTTGTATATAATCCCCATGCTTGAGAGGGCTTCCTCTGGCTACTTTGATTTCCTACTACAATGCAAAAATATAATGGTCATATACTGACAAAAAAAATTAACCCTAATGTGTACACGTGATGGGAAACATAGAATGTAAGTTCCACTGAGGCAGGAACTGATGTGAATGGCCAAATAGTCTTTGCATGTCTCCCAACTGTGCCAATTTTGGTGTGACAAACCTGCTTTTCAGGCACTATTCCACAGTCTCACAGGAGGAGGATGTTGGGAGGACCCTATCAACAGCGGTGAATAGGTGTTGTGCACACGCATAGAAGAGGGAGGCTGGGGTCTTGCCCAGCAGTTCCTCGAGTGCTGGACATGTCCCCAATGTCACGAAAATGGTGGCACGCAAAAAATGCAAGGACCGTGCTGAGAAACCCCAAATGAACAATGTTGAGTCACTAGGATTATATTAAGCATGTATACATTTTTTCACTCATAAAAAGTAACACCTCCAGTAACACATTCAACTGAAAAGGGGGTAGGGGGGCTTTAGGTTTAGGCTGGGGAAAAATAAGATTTTACTCACCGATAAATCTATTTCTCGTAGTCCGTAGTGGATGCTGGGGACTCCGTCAGGACCATGGGGAATAGCGGCTCCGCAGGAGACAGGGCACAAAAAGTAAAAGCTTTTGGACCTAGGTGGTGTGCACTGGCTCCTCCCCCTATGACCCTCCTCCAAGCCTCAGTTAGGATACTGTGCCCGGACGAGCGTACACAATAAGGAAGGATTTTGAATCCCGGGTAAGACTCATACCAGCCACACCAATCACACCGTACAACTTGTGATCTGAACCCAGTTAACAGTATGATAACAGAGGAGCCTCTGAAAAGATGGCTCACTACAACAAAAACCCGATTTTGTTAACAATAACTATGTACAAGTATTGCAGACAATCCGCACTTGGGATGGGCGCCCAGCATCCACTACAGACTACGAGAAATAGATTTATCGGTGAGTAAAATCTTATTTTCTCTAACGTCCTAAGTGGATGCTGGGGACTCCGTCAGGACCATGGGGATTATACCAAAGCTCCCAAACGGGCGGGAGAGTGCGGATGACTCTGCAGCACCGAATGAGAGAACTCCAGGTCCTCCTCAGCCAGGGTATCAAATTTGTAGAATTTAGCAAACGTGTTTGCCCCTGACCAAGTAGCTGCTCGGCAAAGTTGTAAAGCCGAGACCCCTCGGGCAGCCGCCCAAGATGAGCCCACTTTCCTTGTGGAATGGGCTTTTACAGATTTTGGCTGTGGCAGGCCTGCCACAGAATGTGCAAGCTGAATTGTACTACAAATCCAACGCGCAATAGTCTGCTTAGAAGCAGGAGCACCCAGCTTGTTGGGTGCATACAGGATAAACAGCGAGTCAGATTTCCTGACTCCAGCCGTCCTGGAAACATATATTTTCAGGGCCCTGACTACGTCCAGCAACTTGGAGTCCTCCAAGTCCCTAGTAGCCGCAGGCACCACAATAGGTTGGTTTAGGTGAAACGCTGAAACCACCTTAGGAAGAAATTGAGGACGAGTCCTCAATTCCACCCTATCCGAATTAAATATCAGGTAAGGGCTTTTATAGGATAAAGCCGCCAATTCAGATACTCGCCTGGCAGAAGCCAGGGCCAACAACATTACCACTTTCCATGTGAGATATTTTAATTCCACCGTGGCAAGTGGCTCAAACCAATGTGATTTTAGGAATCCCAAAACTACATTGAGATCCCAAGGTGCCACTGGGGGCACAAAGGGAGGCTGTATATGCAGTACCCCTTTTACAAAAGTCTGAACTTCAGGAAATGAAGCCAATTCTCTCTGAAAGAAAATCGACAAGGCCGAAATTTGAACCTTAATGGACCCTAACTTTAGGCCCATGGACAGTCCTGTTTGCAGGAAATGTAGGAAACGACCTAGTTGAAATTCCTCTGTCGGGGCCTTCTTGGTCTCGCACCACGCAACATATTTTCGCCAAATACGGTGATAATGCTGTGCGGTAACATCCTTCCTAGCTTTAATCAGGGTAGGAATAACTTCATCTGGAATGCCTTTTTCCTTCAGAATCCGGCGTTCAACCGCCATGCCGTCAAACGCAGCCGCGGTAAGTCTTGGAACAGACAGGGTCCCTGCTGAAGCAGGTCCCTTCTTAGCGGCAGAGGCCACGGGTCCTCTGTGAGCATCTCTTGAAGTTCCGGGTACCAAGTCCTTCTTGGCCATCCTGGAGCCACTAGTATAGTTCTTACTCCTCTCCGTCTTATAATTCTCAGTACCTTGGGTAAGAGAGGCAGAGGAGGGAACACATACACTGACTGGAACACCCAAGGTGTTACCAGAGCGTCCACAGCTATTGCCTGCTGGTCTCTTGACCTGGCGCAATACCTGTCTAGTTTTTTGTTGAGGCGTGACGCCATCATGTCCACCTTTGGTTTTTCCCAACGGTTCACAATCATGAGGAAGACTTCCGGATGAAGTCCCCACTCTCCCGGGTGTAGGTCGTGTCTGCTGAGGAAGTCTGCTTCCCAGTTGTCCACTCCCGGAATGAACACTGCTGACAGTGCTATCACATGATTTTCCGCCCATTGCAGAATCCTTGCAGCTTCTGTCATTGCCCTCCTGCTTCTTGGGCCGCCCTGCCTGTTTATGTGGGCGACTGCTGTGATGTTGTCCAACTGGATCAACACCGGCTGACCCTGAAGCAGAGGCTTTGCTAGGCTTAGAGCATTGTAAATTGCCCTTAGTTCCAGTATATTTATGTGAAGTGAAGTCTCCAGGCTTGACCACACTCCCTGGAAGTTTCTTCCTTGTGTGACTGCTCCCCAGCCTCTCAGGCTGGCATCCGTGGTCACCAGGATCCAGTCCTGAATGCCGAATCTGCGGCCCTCTAGGAGATGAGCACTTTGCAGCCACCACAGAAGAGATACCCTTGTCCCTGGAGACAGGGTTATTTTCTGATGCATCTGAAGATGCGATCCGGACCATTTGTCCAGCAGATCCCACTGAAAAATTCTTGCGTGGAATCTGCCGAATGGAATCGCTTCGTAAGAAGCCACCATTTTTCCCAGGACCCTTGTGCATTGATGCACTGACACCTTTCCTGGTTTTAGGAGGTTCCTGACTAGCTCGGATAACTCCCTGGCTTTCTCCTCCGGGAGAAACACCTTTTTCTGGACTGTGTCCAGAATCATCCCTAGGAACAGCAGACGTGTCGTCGGAATAAGCTGCGATTTTGGAATATTTAAAATCCACCCGTGCTGTTGTAGTACTTCTTGAGATAGTGCTACTCCGACTTCTAACTGTTCTCTGGACCTTGCCCTTATTAGGAGATCGTCCAAGTAAGGGATAATTAATACGCCTTTTCTTCGAAGAAGAATCATCATTTCGGCCATTACCTTGGTAAAGACCCGGGGTGCCGTGGACAATCCAAACGGCAGCGTCTGAAACTGATAATGACAGTTCTGTATTACGAACCTGAGATACCCTTGGTGAGAAGGGCAAATCGGGACATGGAGATAGGCATCCTTGATGTCCAGAGACACCATATAGTCCCCTTCTTCCAGGTTCGCTATCACTGCTCTGAGTGATTCCATCTTGAATTTGAACCTTTTGATATAAGTGTTCAAAGATTTTAGATTTAAAATCGGTCTCACCGAACCGTCTGGTTTCGGTACCACAAACAGTGTGGAGTAATATCCCTTCCCTTGTTGTAGGAGGGGTACTTTTATTATCACCTGTTGGGAGTACAGCTTGTGAATGGCTCCCAATACCGCCTCCCTGTCGGAGGGAGCTATTGGTAAAGCAGACTTCAGGAACCGGCGAGGGGGAGACGTCTCGAATTCCAATTTGTACCCCTGAGATACTACTTGCAGGATCCAGGGGTTCACTTGCGAGTGAGCCCACTGCGCGCTGAAATTTCTGAGACGACCTCCCACCGTACCTGAGTCTGCTTGTAAGGACCCAGCGTCATGCTGAGGACTTGGCAGAAGCGGAAGAGGGCTTCTGTTCTTGGGAAGAAGCTGTCTGCTGCAGTCTTTTTCCCCTTCCTCTACCCCAGGGCAGATATGACTGTCCTTTTGTCCGCTTGCCTTTATGGGAACGAAAGGACTGATGCTGAAAAGACGGTGTCTTTTTCTGTTGAGAGGTGACTTGAGGTAAAAATGTGGATTTCCCAGCCGTTGCCGTGGTTACCAGGTCTGATAGACCGACCCCAAATAACTCCTCCCCTTTATACGGCAATACCTCCATGTGCCGTTTTGAATCCGCATCACCTGACCACTGTCGCGTCCATAACCCTCTTCTGGCAGAAATGGACAGCGCACTTACTCTTGATGCCAGAGTGCAAATATCTCTCTGTGCATCTCGCATATATAAAAATGCATCTTTTAATTGCTCAATAGTCAATAAAATACTGTCCCTATCCAGGGTATCAATATTCTCAGTCAGGGAGTCCGACCACGCCACCCCAGCACTGCACATCCAGGCTGAGGCGATTGCTGGTCGCAGTATAACACCAGTATGTGTGTATATACTTTTAAGGATATTTTCCAGCCTCCTATCTGCTGGCTCCTTAAGGGCGGCCGTTTCTGGAGACGGTAACGCCACTTGTTTTGATAAGCGTGTGAGCGCCTTATCTACCCTAGGGGGTGTTTCCCAACGAGCCCTAACCTCTGGTGGAAAGGGATATAGTGCCAATAATTTTTTAGAAATTAGCAGTTTTTTGTCGGGGGTAACCCACGCTTCATCACACACTTCATTCAATTCCTCTGATTCAGGAAAAACTACGGGTAGTTTTTTCACACCCCACATAATACCCCTTTTCGTGGTACTTGCAGTATCAGAGATGTGCAAAACCTCCTTCATTGCCGTGATCATGTAACGTGTGGCCCTACTGGAAAATACGTTTGTTTCTTCACCGTCCACACAGTGTCTGTGTCTGGGTCCGTGTCGACCCACTGAGGTAACGGGCGTTTTATAGACCCTGACGGTGTTTGAGACGCCTGGACAGGCACTAACTGAGCTGCCGGCTGTCTCATGTCGTCAACAGTTTTTTGTAACGTGCCGACACTGTCACGTAATTCCTTAATTACGGCCATCCATTCAGGTGTCGACTCCCTAGGGGGTGACATCACCATTATAGGCAATTTCTCCGCCTCCACATCATTTTCCTCCTCATACATGTCGACACACACGTACCGACACCCAGCACACACACAGGGAATGCTCTGACAGAGGACAGGACCCCACTTAGCCCCTTGGGGAGACAGAGGGAGAGTTTGCCAGCACACACCAGAGCGCTATATATGTATAGGGACAACCTTACAATAAGTGTCTATCCCTTATAGCTGCTTATATCTGTTATTTTGCCAAATAAGTGCCCCCCTCTCTTTTTTACCCTGTTTCTGTAGTGCAGGATGCAGGGGAGATTCTGGGAGCCTTCCTACCAGCGGAGCTGTGTGGGAAAAATGGCGCTGTGTGCTGAGGAGATAGGCCCCGCCCCCTTCACGGCGGGCTCTTCTCCCGCTTTTTTCTGGAAAACTGGCAGGGGTTAAATACATCCATATAGCCCAGGAGCTATATGTGATGTATTTTTTGCCAAATAAGGTAAATTCATTGCTTCCCAGGGCGCCCCCCCCCAGCGCCCTGCACCCTCAGTGACCGAAGTGTGAAGTGTGCTGAGAGCAATGGCGCACAGCTGCAGTGCTGTGCGCTACCTTATGAAGACAGGAAAGTCTTCTGCCGCCGATTTATGGACCTCTTCTTGCTTCAGCATCTGTAAGGGGGCCGGCGGCGCGGCTCCGGGACCCATCCATGGCTGGGCCTGTGATCGTCCCTCTGGAGCTAATGTCCAGTAGCCAAGAAGCCCAATCCACTCTGCACGCAGGTGAGTTCGCTTCTTCTCCCCTTAGTCCCACGCTGCAGTGAGCCTGTTGCCAGCAGGACTCACTGAAAATAAAAAAACCTAAGTATACTTTTACTTCTAAGCAGCTCAGGAGAGCCACCTAGATTGCACCCTTCTCGGCCGGGCACAAAGATCTAACTGAGGCTTGGAGGAGGGTCATAGGGGGAGGAGCCAGTTCACACCACCTAGGTCCAAAAGCTTTTACTTTTTGTGCCCTGTCTCCTGCGGAGCCGCTATTCCCCATGGTCCTGACGGAGTCCCCAGCATCCACTTAGGACGTTAGAGAAAAGGGGTTTAGGTACCATCGGAGAGGGTTAGGGTTAGGCTGTGGTAAGGGATGGTTAGGGTTAGAAGGGCACTGGGGAAAGGTAAATATACTTACCTTGCTCCTGTTGGGATTCTCACAATCGGGATGCTGCGGTCTGTATTTTGACCACTGGCAATCCTGAGCACTAGCATAGCAGGCGTATCAAACCCAATACTTTAAAACACATTCCAATCAAAATTCATAATCTTAAAATATTAGCAATCATCATCAGTAAAACAACTGTAAAGATATTACCTTAAGCTGGACTCAACGGACATTTAAAGGGTCCAATCCATACAGAATGATTCATTCCACAGTATCTTTGCTTTGCGGATAATTGTTATTATTGTAAGATTATGAATTTTGATTGCCATGTTTTTTTAAATGGTATTTAATATATATTAGGCTATTTTATTGTGTACTAGGCACCAGCCCGTCAAAATTATGAAACAACATAACAGTAATGTAAGTGCTGGCTACTGTGAGCACCTGGAGGAAGCAACACTTGAATTGCTCCGTGAGGCTACATCTAGTGGCCGTCGGTGCACAAAATACTTGAATTCCCCCATCCCCCCACCCCATAGAAATGAGGAGCAGCGTTAGCCTTTTAGTATATATGACTTTAGCTTACAGATTCCATCCATTAAACCCCTTGCACACCGCCAGCAATAACCCAGGTTATTGCACATGATGAGCACGCAGCAGCAGTCTGAAAGGGGCCAGCATCCCGATATTTCAACTTGGGTAGCAAGCAGGATTGAACACGTGTTCAACCTGGCTTTTGGTGTAGTGTGAACGGATAAGTCAGGTCGATGCGACCTGGCACCCTTTCACCCAATAGTAAGAGGCAGTGTTTGGAGACCATCTCATCGTCAAGCAATAAGCTAGGTAGGGCCACCAGTCTGAGAGCGGTCTCAGCCGGCTCGCACCTGGGAAGGACCCGTGTACAAATCTCAGGTGCGACCCGGCTAATGTGGTCTGAAAGGGGTATTACTATGATTGCTTAGTATTACATCTCAACTAATGTTCTCTCATTGTATATTACTGTATACATATAGTGAGGCTCATTTGTGCGCTGTTTCTACATTGTTTTAACTTTTGCACGTTTATATTGGAGACTGCCTGCCTCAAACAAAACAGCTGCTTTCTGGATCAACTTCCCTAGGTAGCACCTGATTGGTCTTATGCTTGTTCTATCACCCCTCTACAAAATCAAATGCCCACCCAGCTGTAGTATCTGGATTGACATATTGAGCATCCGCTCAGTAAATGTGTATATTTACCTAATCAGCCACGCAATGGCAGGTTGGCAGATACATCTTTGCAGTGTTTACCCAGCCCTAGGCCTTACGCTTTTCTATGACCAAATAACTAATATATTTCTATACCACCTCCATATTCTGCTACAGAGAACATGTAATCATCAACCATTCACATCAGTATAGTAATGGCTGGAAAATGAACGATAAAATGTATTATTTGTGAAAGTAGTTATTAGATTCTTTATAAAATCTGACACCTTGTATTTTGGGATTAGTGGTCATTTCTTATTATGAATCATGGCTACAGAAGAAACATGATAGAGTAAATAACTGGGTGCGACCGCCTCTGAGTCACGTAGCGGTGAAATGAAACAAGATCACAACACAAGCAGTAAGCTGCTGACACCAACACAAATACATCTCAACATATTTTATTTGTACGAAAATTTCTCTGTAACAAAGTAAACTCTGTATTGTGTTATTCAACAAGCCGCAGCCAAAGCTTATTAAGTTGTCAGTCTCCATCACTCGTTGATCTCTAGGAATTGGCAACAATGCAGTTATACCCTAGGATTCATATTTGTCTTGCTACAACAAAGAGCATCTGGGAAACACACACACACAAATACATACATATATATATATATATTTATTTCTATGTTCTTAAATATGTAGTACAGGGGGAAACACAGGATTTCTACAAGGGGGTTTCCAAATGCAATTCACAATCTCCCACTCTGTGGAACTTTGTAGCAAGTATGGGAGCCTGGTGGACCGGTGGAAGAACCTATGCACACCCTGAACATATATATATATATATATATATATATATATATATATATATATACACACACACACACACACACACACACACATTACAGTATTCATAATTAACACTATAGATGGTCTATAGTACAGGCTGTATAAAACATATTTAACTAACATAAATAACATAAGTGGTCAGGAAAAGGTTAAACATACCAACGTAAAACATACACAAACATCATAAACCAACATGAGACAGAACATATCATATACTATTGCTATTGTAGTCTCAATTTGAGACACTGGCCAAATGGAGGGGTGTTTCCGAGCAACCGGGACTCCTCCTGCATTTGTCTATGTAGTGTACGTATAAAGGTGGGCACCAGAAATAAAATACGGAGTCAAGTTGAAACAGCCTATTCAAACCATAACAGCACACAAAGGCCAATGCCACCTACTTGGGGTGGCACAGCAGGTCGCCTCCCCCATACTCTCATTGTTATACCTGTGCTAACCCCAGATGTCCCTACTACTCCTTCTACCCAGTCTCTGATACTACTACCACCATTTTCCCAGCTGCCATGTGTTACTACTACTACACCTACTCAGTCCCTACTACCACTAACGCCATCACACCCACCCTTAACACCTACCCCAGCTGCCATGCCTATGCAGATGTCTTATGCAGAGCTGCCTATCACTGCTTAACGGACCATGACCACAGAGGCATAGGGGTGTTGTGATAGAGAAGGGGACAGCATGATACCTATATCCATCCCTGCACACATACGCAGATATAGTTTCGGGTATATAGGAGAGGCTTGTCATTGAAAGTGAAATGGTGAATAACTCAATATTGAGAGCTCCCATATTGTTGACTTTGCCCAAGAGAAATTAGATCCAAGCATTATTCATCTATAAAGTTTTTCATATATGGCATGGACCTATTACATACACCAGGCTTATCATTGAAGTTCAAAAAGGAGTTTATTAACTCTCCCATACATATGTAGGTCTCCTGGACATTAAAGGATTGCCTTGAGACACAATGCACCCCATGCACAATTGACCGAATTGGATATCTGTGAGTGCGGTTTTACATATAAAGTCTCACCTGACAGAGTTTACTGCTTTACCAGAATCTCCAGAGTGCCGCCTCTTCTACCCAATGCAATAGATATACAGACTGCCAGGTCTGTTCGGGAGGGCACCGGAGTGTGAGCCTTGCTAAATTAGCCTACGGGGGAGTGCCAGACATATTTCTCCAATATATATATATATATATATATATATATACACACATATATATATATATATATATATATATATATATATACACACACTGTATGTGATTCTCCAGAAAGTTAACAAAGTCCCGTGCATCACATGCTTTTATTTATTTCTTCCCTTTTATACTGGTCTGTTAAGAAATTGTTGTTATATGAAAATTGTAATTGCTTAGTGGCAATGCCTTACCCTATAACTTAAGATCCACTAAAATCTTGGTATTTTGAAGAAGTAACTTGTTTGAATCTGTGTAGCTGGCCCGTGCATCATAGAGAATAATATAAATAATTATATATATGTATATATTTAAGCTGTTCTACCTGTTTTTCGCACGGGAGTTTCTGATTTTCATGGTTGTAAATATAAACGAGTGTTAAAAATTAGGTAAATATATGGAGATGTAAATTTGAGACATATATATTATGTATTATATATAAGTATATATTAATCCATGGTTCTTGCGTTACCCGAGGAGCACCTGTAGCAGATAGATAGATAGATAGATAGATAGATAGATAGATAGATAGATAGATAGATAGATAGATACAGTATTTATCTATCTATGTTTATTAATACTCTTGTGTTTTTTACACTGACAAATGGGATTGAAATTACATGTCAGGGCCTCCGGGTAACTTAGGCACAAATGCAGCAACCCTGGTAATTGGAGCACTGAAGTACTGCTGCCATTAGGTTATCTCCTTGATAATATTACATCAGAGCACAGTGGTCACCCCTAACACCCCCTTACCTCCTCTCGGCCACAAGGGACTACATGCTGCTGGGTCCCGCCACTACCCTTACCCAGCTCAGTGACTGGGAGAAGCCCTCGCCTCTGGTGTCTCCAGCATGTTGTTCATCTCTGCCATTCCCTGTCACATAGGCCGGGTGTCGGATGGCTGCTAACGCAGGTCAGATTCAGACTCTTCCTGTTATCCAGGACGTTAGACTCCGCCTCACTCCAGGCCCTGGCACCCCACTATCTCTGCTGGAGACCTTGGGTAACCAGGGAGAAATAAAAAGCATCTCATTCTCCAGCCCCAAGCCCTATCCACTGTCAGCGAAAGTGGTGTACCCAGCCACCAGCAGTGCAGAGTGGCATAGGAGCGATGAGGCTTGGGGGGGGAGAAATAACCAGCAAAGGGGTAAGGACGGCTTGAGAGGTTCACCTGTAGAGGTTTTAGAAGGCCTGGCGGGTGTGATAGGGTCACCAGCAGGTGAGTGGAGAGGCCAGGAAAGAAGTGATAAGGTAACCAAAAGTTAGGGCTTATGACCTACTAATAACTATAATATTTAAAAGGGGAGGCACACCATATAACTGCCTTGCCCTGGGTGGGAAAAATTCTAGCTGATGTGGGCTGAACTTGGACTGAAACGGCATCGGGAGTGTCACTATTCATCTGTGTGACCCCGAAAACTATGGATTCTCACATGTCACCCCCTTCCCACCCCTCCCAGGGGTACTAGGGATATCTTACCCCCACAGTATTTTTCCAGATTGTAAGTCATATGTGTACCAAGTTTGGTGTAAATTGCTACAGGCATTCCAGATGTATGCTGGAACATACATATACACATACATACATATACATATATATATATATATATATATATATATATATATACCCCATGTAAAGAAGGCGGCCGGCACTCAGAGACTTGCAAGTACACACAAATTCTTTAGTGAACAAGCTGCAGCTTGTTCACTAGAGAATTTGTGTGTACTTGCAAGTCTCTGAGTGCCACCTTCTTTACATGGTTTATTGATGGAGGTGAAACCTCATAGGATGGCACCTGAGCCAGAAAGCCCACGGAGGCCTTCCGAGTGCCGGCCACTACATGGGTGTATATATATATATATACAGTGCAATGGGGTCCGGCACTCCTCGTCCCTGCTGGGTACCTGCTCCGGTGCCCTCCTTAAGCTGTGTGAGCTCAGTATACGTGCAATGGAAGGCGGCACTCAGAGACTGTTATCAGGTGAAAAAATAGGTGCTTTAATCGACGTTTCGGGAGACGTACTCCCTTCCTCAAGACACAGCAAACAAAAGTGCAAGTGCAATACAACATTTAAAAAGACTTACCAACCCCTCGGCTCGCCCATTCCCGCTGCAGCCAGCGGCGTCCCGCTCCACGGCGCCCGCACTTCCGGGTGCAGATGGCTCCGCCCCCCGGTTGTGACGTCCTCCCGCAGACGTGGGACGTCGCCGCTGCAGGGGGGAGGCGCAGAGAGTGACAGCGCGTTGCCTTGGGTTATATGTAAACAAACAAACCTTACATGTTTTTATCATGTTTTTACCATTACATGTTTTTATCATGTTTTTACCATGTATTTCCACTAGATGTAGTCGGAATTTTACTGTTATGCTTTGATTGTTCATAGGTGGTTTGTTTGTTTACATATAACCCCAGGCAACGCGCTGTCACTCTCTGCACCTCCCCCCTGCAGCGGCGACGTCCCACGTCTGCAGGAGGACGTCACAACCGGGGGGCGGAGCCATCTGCACCCGGAAGTGCGGGCGCCGTGGAGCGGGACGCCGCTGGCTGCAGCGGGAATGGGCGAGCCGAGGGGTTGGTAAGTCTTTTTAAATGTTGTATTGCACTTGCACTTTTGTTTGCTGTGTCTTGAGGAAGGGAGTACGTCTCCCGAAACGTCGATTAAAGCACCTATTTTTTCACCTGATAACAGTCTCTGAGTGCCGCCTTCCATTGCACGTATATATATATATATATATATATATATATATATATATATATATATATATATATATATATATATATATATATATATATATATAGATAGCGGTTGTGGTTCGGCACTCTCTAGTAGGGGTGTAGTTACTTGCTGCGGTGCCCTCTGGGGATCAAAGGCAAGATCCGATATAGTGGAAAGGAAATCAGCGGCACTCAGCAGACTGTTGTAAAGTAAAAAAGTCTTTAATCCGGTCCTACGCCGTTTCGGGGACTGCGCCCCGTCTTCAGGGACAAATGGTACACTTTGTCCCTGAAGACGGGGCGCAGTCCCCGAAACGGCGTAGGACCGGATTAAAGACTTTTTTACTTTACAACAGTCTGCTGAGTGCCGCTGATTTCCTTTCCACTATATATATATATATATATATATATATATATATAATTATTATTATTTTTTTTTTTATTAAACAAAGGTAACTAATGTAACATATGGAAAAGGTTACAAGTGCAATCTGAAATTTGTTCCTCTTTAACTAGCCCATATAAATTACACTCTTAAAAACGAGATTTATGGTAAGAACTTACCTTTGTTAAATCTCTTTCTGCGAGGTACACTGGGCTCCACAAGGATAGACATTGGGGTGCAGAGTAGGATCTTGATCCGAAGCACCAACAGGCTCAAAAGCTTTGACCTTCTTCCCAAGATGCATAGAGCCGGCTCCTATATCACTCCGCCTCCGTGCACAGGAGCTCAGTTTTGTTAACCAGCCCAATGCAGTAGCAAGTAAAAGAGACAACAACTGCAAGTTGCCACAAACACCACACTCTCCCGACAGGAGAAAGTGTCAGCGGCTATAGCCACACCAACCCAAAGAAGCTAAGTGCGTCAGGGTGGGCGCCTTGTGGAGCCCAGTGTACCTCGCAGAAAGAGATTTAACAAAGGTAAGTTCTTACCATAAATCTTGTTTTCTGCTGCGGGGTACACTGAGCTCCACAAGGATAGACATTGGGGAAGTCCTAAAGCAGTTCCTTATGGTAGGGGATGCACTGTAGTGGGCACAAGAACCCCGCATCCAAAGGAAGCATCCTGGGAAGCGGCAGTATCGAAAGGCATAGAACCTTATAAACGTGTTCCGAGGACCACGTTGACTGAGTAGAATGGGTCGTAATGTGAGCAGGAGCTGACAGACCAGCCTTCACATAAGCATGTGCAATCACCATTCTAATCCATCTGGCCAAAGTCTGCTTGTGAGCAGGTCAGCCACGTTTATGAAAACCAAATAGAACAAAGAGAGAATCAGAGTTCCTAATAGAAGCAGTTCTCTTCACATAGATACGGAGAGCCTGTACCACATCCAAAGACCGCTCTTTGGGAGACAAGTCAGTAGAGACAAGTGCCGGAACCACAATCTCCTGATTAAGGTGGAACGAAGACACCACCTTAGGTAAATATCCGGGATGAGTCGGAAGAACCGCCCGGTCACAGTGAAAAATCAGATATGGGGGAATTACAAGACAAGGCATCCAAATCCGACACTCTTCTAGCGGGGGCAATAGCCAGCAAAAACACCACCTTAAGGGAAAGCCACTTAAGGTCAGCTGAGCCAAGAGGTTGAAATGGACTCTTGTAATGCCTCCAAAACCATCGACAAGTCCCAAGGAGCCACAGGCGGGACCTAGTGAGGTTGGATACGCAACGCACCCTGATTAAAGGTATGAACTTCAGGTAAGGTCGCAATTTTTCTCTGAAACCACACCAACAAGGCAGAAATATGAACCTTGAGGGAGGCCAGACGCAGGCCTAAGTCTAGGCCCTGCTGAAGAAAAGCCAAAAGATTGACTGTACTAAACTCGGAAGCATCATAATTGTTAGATGCGCACTAAACAAAGTAAGAATGCCAGACCCTATGGTAAATCCGAGCAGAAGCCGGTTTCCGGGCCCGCAACATAGTTTGAATGACCGCCTCAGAAAAACCTTTAGCCCTCAAGACGGAAACTTCAAGAGCCACGCCGTCAAAGACAGCCGGGCCAGGACTTGGTAGACACAGGGGCCCTGAACGAGGAGGTCTGGGCATTGTGGAAGTAGAACTGGACGCTCTAACGAGAGGCCCTGGAGGTCTGAGAACCAGTGCCGTCTGGGCCACGCTGGAGCTATGAGAAGCAGGATTCCTCCTTCCTGCTTGAACTTCCGAATTACCCTGGGCAGGAGTGACACCGGAGGGAACACGTACGGCAGCCGAAACCTCCATGGCACCGCCAGCGCATCCACAAATGCTGCTTGAGGATCCCTTGTTCTTGCTCCGAAGACCGAAACCTTGTTAGTCTGTCGAGACGCCATCAAATCCACAACTGGAAGGTCCCACCTTTCCACTAGGAGATTAAACGCTTCAGGATGGAGGCCCCACTCTCCGGCGTGTACGTCCTGATGACAGAGAAAGTCCGCTTCCCAATTCAATACTCCCGGAATGATGGCCGGTAGATGGCGTTCCGCCCATTGAAGAATCCGTGAGACTTCCTTCATTGCCGAGCGGCTTCGAGTGCCGCCTCGATGATTTATGTAAGCCACTGTGGTGGCGTTGTCCGACTGTACCTGAACAGGACGGTTCTGTATTAAATGCTGGGCAAGGTTCAAAGAGTTGAGGACCGCCCGCAATTCCAGAATGTTGATCGGGAGGAGAGACTCCTCCTTGGTCCACCGACCCTGAAGGGAGTGTTGCTCCAACACCGCGCCCCAACCCCGTAAACTAGCATCCGTTGTTAACAGAACCCAGTTGGGTATCCAGAAGGGACGACCCCTGCACAATCGTTGGTCCTGGAGCCACCAGCACAGCGACATACGGACCTCCGGAGTCAAAGAGATCATGGGAGACCTGATCCGGTGAGGCAGGCCGTCCCACTTGGCCAGAATCAGCCTCTGGAGAGGGCGAGAATGGAATTGAGCATACTCCCCCATGTCAAATGCTGACACCATGAGGCCCAGCACCTGCATCGCCGAATGTATCGACACTTGCGGACAAGAGAGGAAGCAACGAATCCTGTCCTGAAGCATCAGAACTTTCTCCTGAGACAAGAACAACCGTTGGTTGTGAGTGTCCAATAGTGCTCCTAGGTGCACCATGCACTGAGCAGGGACCAGGGAGGATTTCTTCCAGTTGATGAGCCACCCGTGGGCTTGCAGAAACTGGACAGTCAGATCTAGGTGACGTAGGAGAATTTCTGGGGAATTTGCCAGGATCAACAAGTCGTCCAAATACAGTAGGATCCTGACCCCTTGACAGCGGAGTACAGCCGTCATTACCGCCATAACCTTGGTGAAGACTCGCAGAGCCGTTGTTAAACCAAAAGGTAAAGCCCGAAACTGGTAATGGAAGTTGCCAACCGCAAACCTCAGGTATTGCTGATGCGACACTGCTATAGGGATATGCAGGCAAGCATCCTGTATGTCCAGGGAGACCATATAATCCCCAATTTCCAAGGCCATCAATACCTTGAGGTTGAGAATGGGCCGGGAGGACCCATTCGGTTTTGGGACTAGAAACAGCGGAGAATAATACCCCTGGCCCCTCTGAGCAAGAGACACCTGTACTACCACTCCTGTGTCCAGGAGGGTCTGTACCACCGAATGAAGAGTCTTTGCCTTTGTCTGGTCCGAAGGGATGTCTGTCAGGCAAAATCGATGAGGGGGACGGTTTTTGAAGGTTATGGCGTAACCTCGAATGACGACTTCCCGTACCCAGGCATCTGAAGTGGTCTTCAACCATTCCTGGGTATACCCTAGAAGCCAGCCCCCCACCCTGGAGTCCCCCAGGGGGAGGCCCGCCCCGTCATGCGGCAGGCTTATCGGTCTTGGAAGCTGGCTGACGGGCAGCCCAGGCTCTTTTGGGCTTTGGCTTACCAGGTTTGGAATTGCGAGCCTGTTCGTGGTATGCCTGACCTTTTGCTTTAACTGAAGGACGAAGGGGACGAAAGGAAGTACTTTTAGCCTTCGTCACAGTAAGAGCAGTACTTGGCAGACAGATTGTTTTGGCAGTAGCCAAATTAGCCACTATCTTATTTAAGTCCTCTCCGAACAGGATATTTCCCTTAAAAGGGAGCACCTCCAGGGCTTTTCTAGAATCCAGATCCACAGACCAGGAACTCAGCCACAATATCTGGCGAGCCAGGACTGACGTAGTAGAAGCCTTGGCTGCCAGAACACCGGCATCAGAAGCCGCCTCTTTAATATAGTGAGAAGCTGTGACAATATATGACAAGCATTGTCTAGCATGGTCAGACTAGATTTCAGCTTCCAATTCCTGTGCCCACACTTCAATAGCTTCTGCAGCCCATGTCGCTGCAATAGTGGGCCTATGCGCAGCACCCGTGAGTGTATATCGCTTTCAGACAACCCTCCACACGTTTATCTGTAGGCTCTTTCAGAGACGTGACGGTAGTGAAAGGCAGAGCTGAGGAAACCACCATCCTTGCCACATGCGAGTCCACTGGAGGAGGTGTCTCCCAATTTTTAGACAGCTCTGGGGCGCGGGGATAGCGAGCAAGCAGCTTCTTGTGAGGCATGAACTTCTTACCTGGATTTTTCCCAGGATTCCGGACGTATATCAACCAGGTGATCAGAGTGAGGTAAAACTTGTTTATCCACCTTCTGACGCTTGAATCTATCTGGTTTCTTAGGAGGAACGGATGGCTTGGGATCATCCGTAATCTGTAGAATCAACTTAATAGCCTCCAATAGATCAGGAACATCCACTTGTGAACTACTATCCCCCCATCAGGATCAGTGTCAGAATCTGTGGGGTCAGTGTAAACGTCATCCTCATCAGACGAGGTGTCAGTGACAGTAGTGGATTGTGAGGAAGTAATGGCCCGCTTAGAGGACTTCTTGGTCGGGCGAGAGTTAGACATTTTAGTAGTCAGGGACTGGTTCATAACTGAGTGAACAATCTGCCACGGGGACCATATACGGTTGGACCGGTATAGGAGGTCCCATAGGGGGCGTTAGTTTAGTAACTAGCGTATTCAGTAGCGTAGAGACGGTAGCCCACGGCGGGTCATTCTGGACCCCCGTTGCTATAGTCCCACTTGGGGGCAAGCAACCCCCAGAACCAGTGCTCTCAGCTGCTGTAATTTCCTCAAAAGTATCTGTGGCCTCAGCACCACTACCAGTGTGTTCAGCCCCAGAACCGTTACCCTCATAAGCAGACATGTTATAACTTGCAGTATAAGGTAACATAGTACAAATTGTCAGCAGCACAATACCTGACCCAAACCCCTGCACAGTGTTGTCAGCACAAAGAGGGATTCAGGAGAGACATGGTGACTAAAATCACAGAGAAAAATACAATTTAAGTATATCTTGTGAATATCCTATATCATGTTTTACAAACCTGACGCACCTAGCCCCCTCAGGTTATAGAATATAGGGATAGCAAGCTGAGTGAGAGACACGAAATGGAGGTCACACAGCAAGCCAAAGCACACACATATAGGGGGTAATTCTGAGTTGATCGCAGCAGGAACTTTGTTAGCAGTTGGGCAAAACCATGTGCACTGCAGGGGAGGCAGATATAACATGTGCAGAGAGAGATAGATTTGCGTGTGGTGAGTTCAATCTGCAATCTAAATAGCAGTGTAAAATAAAGCAGCCAGTATTTACCCTGCACAGAAACAAAATAACCCACCCAAATCTAACTCTCTCTGCAAATGTTATATCTGCCCCCCCCCCCCCCTGCAGTGCACATGGTTTTGCCCAACTGCTAAAAAATTTCCTGCTGCGATCAACTTGGAATTACCCCCATAGTCACCGTTTGTACAATGCAGAAGTTATGACAAGCAATAATACTGCACTGGACTAGCTTATATATAGCTATGTAATCAATAGATATAACACTGCACAGTAAAGACTGGATGTATATCACAGGGTACTTGTACCAGATAGCCCTGAGTAAATGCACTTTTTCTTAACTAACACTGTCTGAACGACATGTAGAATACTTAAGTGGTCTTGTAAAGGCACAGCGCTGACTATCAGGCGGCTTAATAAAGGAGGATTTGCCCAAGCAGTCCCAGGAACAGTGTACCTGGGGAAATGGCGCCCAAACACTGACAGGGAGTGAGGGAGACAAAAAAACAACAACAAGTGGATGTGCTTGACACCCCAAATCCCAAGCGCAAAATGCTATATTGAGTTAATTCACTTGTATTAGGTGGACACTAGCTGCACAAACTAGAGCTTTGCAAGAGCCTGGAACACATCCTATTGTATTCCAGGGAGTGAGGGAGAGACAGATATGCAGCTCCAGGGCGGGAACATTTACTGTAAATGGTGCCCTGGGGCTGGGGGAGGGGCTCCAGGTCTAAGCCTTATCCCCTCTGCTGGCAAAACCACCTGGTACTGCAGGCTACTTGTAAAAAGGTTTAGAGAGAAAACCTGACCTGCACCCATGCCCTTGTGATCTAGTGGGATCGCCTGTACTGCCACAGTGTCCACTGCCAGCGCGTGCGGCCCGCCTCCCACCGGCCGCGCCGGATCGCGATAAAGTGCGGGTCCCGCGAGCGGGACCCACTTACCTCCTCGCGAAGTGCGACCACGCGATCCCAGAGAGCCCCAGCCGCGTGTGACTGACTTGGAAGAAAACCGGAGCTTCCTGCTATAGGTACCCGGCAACCAGGGCGCGGGAGTGTACAGCGCTGCTGGGGGAGAGTTGGAGCTGCAGCAGGTGATGTCTACTGACATCTAACACAATCTGTGCCTCTGCTGCAGCCCTTGTAGTCTTCTTTTTTCCTCAGAAAAATCTTTTTCTAGAGCTGCTGTGAGCAGCCCTTCCTGTTACATGCTTGCACTGCAAGCACCAACTACAAACTGAGCTCCTGTGCACGAAGGCGGGTTGATATAGGAGGCGGCGCTATGCATCTTGGGAAGAAGGTCAAAGCTTTTGAGCCTGGTGGTGCTTCGGATCAAGATCCTACTCTACACCCCAATGTCTATCCTTGTGGAGCCCAGTGTACCCTGCAGCAGAAACATTATTGGGTATATTCAATTAAAGTCGGATCCATTCCGACATGTATTTGTCGGAATGGATCCGACAACTCATATTCAATCCCATCCAAAATTCAACTTTTT